>NC_133774.1:10015665-10044075 GCF_003597395.2 Chelonoidis abingdonii
AGAGAAAACAAACAGGCAGAACAAACCCAAAACCAGAAGTTCCCTCCCTCACTTTGAAAAATCCGGTTTCCTGATTGGTCCTCTGGTCAGGTGTTTAGTTCCCTTTGTTAACCCTTCACAGGGAAAAGAAACATTAACCCTTAGCTATCTGTTTATGACAGGGCCATCCACAATTGTTCTGCAGACTCAATTTGGAAAAGCAACCTAATCTTCGGAGGCATACCTGAAGTTTCCCCAGTCTTACCTGAATTGCTTTGGTCTAGAAATCAGGCTGAGAATCTCATGAGAACAGCCTTTCTCACAACTCTTCTGGAAACTCTCAAAGTAACCACTGGAGCTGTTAATGCACAGGGAGCAACGTGAAAAGCTCATGCTGTTCAGAAGGGTTGCCAGGATCATGGTTTTTAAAAGGTGTAAGTGACTTTCTTGAGCCACTCTTATTCTGGTGGTTCACTAGTCTCAGTTAGATGCACTTTTGCATCTATCCATAGCTTTTGGAAATGGCTTGCAAAAGAGAGGAAAAGATCATTCAGAAACATTTGGGGGTCATCAAGAGTGGCAGCAAAATATAGAATTGCAACTCCAGGTTGTAACTAGGTGCAATGTAAGAGATCCAATAGCCAGTAAAAGTAGGCATTCAAAATAAAGGCTCTGAATCTCTCATTCATAGCACCTTTAAAAGTAGCTTCATGTTACACTTTGGCATCATGGCATATCATTTACCAGACTACAGTTATACCAACTGTATTGTGTGGCAGTGAAAGGCTGAAGTGCACTGTATTCACATTTTCAATTCCTGTCATCCTCCTCATCAGCTCCATATTAAGTAGCAGGAGAAGATCAGCAATGAGGATATTTGTGGATGAACCCACCAACCAACTCCATCAGCACTAGTTTGGTTTTGGTGGTTTTCTTGGTATGGACATATTATTAGGCTGGAAGACTAACGGATTACAAAGCATGTTTACCAAGCAATGCTACTATACCATTGGTGATCACATGGGTACCAAAAGCTTTGCCGGCATGCTAAAATTGCCAGTGATAGACACAGACTGAACATCCAGCTGTATCATGCTAAAGACCTAGCTGGAGATTGATCTGGGTGGGGCTCATCTGCAGGAAGGCTTATATCACTTTGGGATTTACCTTGATGAAAGTTACTTACGCGATTACACAACTTAATGCGTCAGGTACTCTGCTGCTGTGAGCTATGCTAATTTACACCAGCTGAGGATCTGGCTGAATATTTCTTTTCCGTTTAGACAGCTCTAAAAATATCTTACTAAACTTTAACTAGCTTTTAAGATGTTAAACTTATGCAATGAGAACTCCATAGATTCATTTTTACCTGGCTGTGATTAGTTAAAGAAGCTTATGTCAAATAACAATCCTGGGTAGATTGTACATCATCAGTATGTTACAGTTTAGCAGCAAAAATATGCTTTTCACTTTCCAAAATTGTAAGAGGAAAACTGAAAAAGAGAGAAAGGCTCGTGAGTCAATGTTACAGTCACTTTAAGAATTTCAATCATTTTCATGATATCGAACATTAGGTGTCAATCAGAGAGGTAAAAACTCCCTTTCCCTTATGGCAAAAACTCCCCTGGAAAAAAAAAATTAAAATCATTTAAATACTGTAGTTATAGAAGATCTCTGGTTCAAGGATCTGGAAGTGCTTAACAAATATTACATGATTATGGGTGGGAATTTCAAAAGCGCTCCATGTTGGCCTCACTCTTCTCCTCTTAGTCAATGATCACGCTCCATGTTAAGCTTCCCCAAAGCACTAGGAGGCCAGTATTATTGAACTCACTTTGAGGAGAGAAGCAGATGAGGAGAATGACTTGTGGAATTCTTCTTGAATAAACATTGAGAAAAATAGAATGCAGAATGAAAAGGAGCACAAGATCAGAGACAGGCTGAGCAGTGATAATGGTAATGCAGCATTTTTCTCCTAATATTTACTTTTTTTTTTTCAAAAACTTAATATATTTTAAGGCCACAGTACATAAATCAATAAATAAATAAATCTTCTCAGGTAGCTATGAAGAACCTAAGCCAATTTACTTTATTTCTCCCACAAAAGATGGTCCAGTGGTCTAAGACTCTTGGGTTGAATTTCACTAGGAGGATGGTGAAGCACTGGAATGGGTTACCTTTGGAGGTGGTAGAATCTCCATCCTTTTAGGTTTTTAAGGCCCTGCTTGACAAAGCCCTGGCTGGGATGATTTAGTTGGGGTTGGTCCTGCTTTGAGCAGAGGATTGGACTAGATGACCTCCTGAAGTCTCTTCCAACCCTAATCTTCTCTTATTCTATGATTCCTGCTCTACCACAAACTTCCTTTGCGTTTTTTTGGGGTGTCATTAGTTTCTCTGTGCCTGAGCTCCTCATCAGTAAAATGGAGATGTCTACTGTACAGGAATGTTGTAAGAATAACACATTAAAGATTGTGAGATACTCAGATGCTACAATAATGGTGGTTATATGAGTATCTCAGATAGATTCCTATACACCATGCTCTATTTTTCTCATTTAAAATAAATATATAACATCTATCTTGGGACATAAGTTCTTGGCAGCCATTGTTTTGATAAAATATTGCAATAATACACGGTCAAAGCAACAATTGTCCTACGTATTACAAAAAAATGTGCCAAAAGAGCTATGCTATTCTTTCAACATGTTGTTGAAATACATTGTCAGAGCTACAATTGCAGAGGGAAAGAGGTTGGGCTAGAGCAGCATGCTTCTGAGATTAGATGAACTCAAAGAGTGACAGTCATTATTATTTGTTTGTTTTTATTTATTGTGTGGTGACCACATCCTCAGTCTTGCACAAGTCTAGACTTTGCTAAGAGATTTTTATGACACTTTAAAAGAAACTTTTGCAGTATATAACTTTTAACACATAGAGAGACACATTTTGAAAATGTACTGCCAAACCCAGAGGTGTTACATTTTTCACATTTTGAAATGTGAAAAAAAAAATGAAAAAGGAGGAAAAACATTTAAAAAGTAATGAACTTTCCCATCATTTTTAGCCAGTTCTAGCCATATTGCACCCATCCCACACAAGAACACTTTGAGAAAGAATACAATGTGCAGCGTCACCAACTCACGTGGTTTTATGGTAAGTCTTGCTATATTTGGTGCTTTCCTTAAATTCCAGCTCACTAGAGTCATGTTATCTCATGGCAATCACCATTCATTTTTTAAAGGAAGTTTCTAGCCCTCATTGTTGTGTTTATTGACAAGATGTTTATGGACTTGCTGGAACAGGTATCAGCCCCCTGACTCTCCCCTCCCAAGGAAAATCCATTCACACTGGGAGACCAACAAGACAGTCCTCCAAAGACCTAGAAGGGCCAGGAGGAAATACTGTCCAATCACAAACCAGCAGGCCAGTTAAAAAGCCATGCCTGCTTTTGCTCAGGGGTAGAGTTGGATGTGACTGGGACCAGAGGAGGAGGAGTACCTCAGGGCTAACCCAAACCAGGGACTTGCTCTAAGCACTGCAAACTAAGTGCTTGCATTTTGAAGTTTTTCCCCTTTGTCTAAAGGAGCAGTCAACTGAATTCTGAGTTGCTATTTTGTTACTTGATTGTCTAGAGAATGATAACCAAACTTATGGTACAGGCTGTCCTGCCCCAAGGCAGTGCTCAATCCTTGCAGAATAAGGTGGGGAGTGGCTGCAATACCACAGATGACCCTGAAGAGGGCTCTGCAGAGGAACACTGCATCCCACAGATATTCAAATGAAATACTGATATATAAACATAAAGATGCTGTGGCTGCATCTAGCTCACATTTTAGGTCCAGACTCTTGGCTGCAACCAAGGAACACAACTGAGGATGGGCTGTAAAAACAGCCTTAAGCCACATTTGCATCCCCCTCATACTAGCCAGCAGTACCCTGGGTCAGTCCACCAGCATGAATTAGAGCAATTTCTGGGCTGCACTAAATTACATTGGCTGTCTATGGCCCTTAGGGGTTGCTTAGACATCGGGGGATTGCTTACGTGCCGGAAAGTCTGGGCCATGCCTCCTTTCTCCAGCTCAAGCCCCCTATCCCAGCTGCAGAGAGGGGTGGGTGTCTAAGGGTTTTTCTACACAGCAATTAAACACCTGCAGTTGGCCCCTGTCAGCCTACTCAGGCTCACAGGGCTCGGACTAAGGGGACATTTAATTGCAGTGTAGACATTCAGAGTCTGAAACCCCCATGAATGAGGAGGGCCCCAGAGCCTAGCCTGCAGCCTTAGCTCAAACATCTGTATGCAATTAAACAGCCTCATAGCCCAAGCCCCACAAGCCCAAATTAGCCGACACAGGCAAGGCGCGGGTGTTTAATTGAAGTGCACACATACTCTAAGCCATTTACCCCCCAAATGTTACCAATTCTGTGACTTTCTCTGTTAACTTTAGGGCCGTCGACACGGCACAAAATGAGTCATAGTGCCTTGATACTACGAAGATAGAAAATATCCTACGTGCTCAGTTATTACTTTTACAATCAACTTTATGGCACTGTCTCTGAGAGGACGCAGGGACTTCTGGGCTGTTACCTTGCTGAGAAATGCTTCCTTCCTGCAGCAAAACCTTTTTGTCAAAGTTGGCATCTGTATCTTGCAGCCTGAGAGAGTCTGAAATACAATGTGCGACTTAATTGTCCAGAACAGTCGTGCTCGCCATGTGGTATTAACTCCAGAAAGTTTCCATGGTTTATTGAATGGTCAGGCAGAGTCTGGGCTGACTCAACACTGCCTGGGATGACAGCTTTTTGCCAGCATATACATTTTACAGTGTCAATGTTTACTCCCACTATTTCGGGGCTGGATTTTTTTCTTTCCTTACATTTTTCCATCTAATCTTTTCTGTAGCCAGCAATCCCATGTCAATGTCAGCGCCTGCCATTTCCATAATGCAGCTATTTGAAGTGTCTTGATTCTTCGCTGTCATTTCATTTCATAGCTCACTCTTCAGAATTCAGAGCAAAGTAATTCAAAATTTGTCAAAACCTTCCAAAAAGTGGCTTCTGCCAGCTCTAAAATTAATATGTGTGGGGCACGAGTTTCTATCAAGAGGCACAAGAAGTTGTCCCACACTATTATTACTTATGTTATAGGACAGGGGTGGGCAAAGTTTTTGGACTGAAGGCCACATCTGGGTGGCGAAATTGCATGCAGGGCCATGAATGTAGGGCTGGGGCAGGGGTGAGTGAGGGAGTGCAGGGTTTCGAAGGTGGTGCAGTGTGCAGGAAGGGGCTCAGGGCAAGGGATTGGGAAGCAGAAAGGGTGTGGGGTATAGGAGGGGGCTCAGGGCAGAGGGTTAGGATGCAGGAAGGTTGCAGCAGGGAGCTCAAGGCAGGAGATTAGGGGGCTCAGGGCAGAGGGTTGGCGTACAGGGTGCAGGAGGGGACCAGAGTGCAGGCTCTGGTGCCGCTTACCTCGAGCTGCTCTGGGGTGGCAGAAGCACGCAGCAGGGCTAAGGCAGCTCTCTGCCTGCCCTGGCCCCATGCCACTCCCGGAAGTAGCCAGCATGTCCCGCAGTGGTTCCTGGGGATGGGGTGAGGTTGGGCTGGCGGCTTGGCTGCATACTGCACGCTGCCCTGGCATGTGAGTATCACCCTTGAAGCTCCCACTGGCCACAGTTCCCCATTCCCAGCCAATTGGAGCTGCGGGAGGCAGTGCCTGCAGGCAAGGGCAGCGCATGGAGCCCTCTGTCCCTCCTACCCCAGGGGCCGCAGGGATGTGGTGCCAGCCACTTCCAGGAGCGGCGCAGGGCCAGGATTTGCAGGGAGCCTGCCTTAGTCCCACTGTGCCAGTGCGGCAATCCTGAGGGCCGGATTGAAAGCCCTGACAGGCCAGGATCCAACCCATGGGCTGTAGTTTGCCATCCCCTGTTATAGGAGTACCTTGTGGCCCCAATTGAAATCAAGGCTCCATTGTGTTAAGTGTTCTACAGACAACTAATATGGTCTGATCTACACACAGATTTTCTACTGATACTATGTTGGATTGGTGGGGGGGGGAGCTTTTTTTTACCAATATATGAGTACTGATATAACTCCTAGAGTGGAAGGGTTGGATCACTTGATGATTACCTATTCTATTCATTCCCCCTGGGGCACCTGACAGGTCCACTGTCAGAAGACAGGATAATGGACTAGATGGACCTTTGGTCTGACCCAGCATGACCGATCTTAGATTTTTATGACACAGTTATACTGGAATAGCTTCCTATATGTGAACAAGCTATATTGATATAAATATGATGATACCATTATAACTGTGTCCATTCTATGGGGAAGATTCTCAAAGAGGTACAACTTTCTAGTATAGAAAAGGACTAAGAAATAGACCCTGCCCCAAAGAGTTTACAATCTAAATACACAAGATAGGCAAGGGGTAGGAGAAAGGAAGTAGCATTATCCTCATTTTGCAGATGGCAAACTAAAGCACTTGATATTAAATGACTTGCCCAAAGAAGTTTTTGGCAGCACTGGAAATTGAATCTGTATTTCTTGAGTCCTAAGGCCAGTGATTTAATCTCAAGACCATCCTTCTTTCTGTTCCTTTTCATGTTAATACTCCCGATAGAATGCAACTTCTGAAAAGGTGGTATTTTCATCACTGGTTGCACCTGATATTCATACTCTGTGGGCTGAAGATTGTTATGTCAATAGAAATAAATGTTGTGTTCCCTGAACCACAGAGAGGCATCATGTCTCTGCCATTTGTCTCCATGGTTCCTCATGAGCTGCAAACTCATAGACACTGTTTGGTGACTAAATAGGAGAAGTCTGCCCATTCACAGTCTCATTATCTCACCAAAAACATGGATAATCACTCAGTTGTGTACATGATCAGTAGGGTAGTATTACTGAAACATTCTCCTTGAATATGTTTGTTCCGTCGCCGTCTTACATTCTAGCTCGTTCATGATGCCTTGGTCGCTGCATGTCAGAACAGTCTGTTTTGCTTTTAAAGTATTGATTAAAGCTGTTTTATTGGCCAGACCATGATTTTGGACCTATTGCAAATTGTTTCCGTCCCTTCTCTCTCTTCCTTTAGTATTTATGTGTCTCTGAGCCACACTGTAAAGGTGAGCAGGAGCAAAGACCAAGAGAGTGAGTGGGGCAGATCAGAGATGAGAACTAAGGAGCAGGGAAGAAGGAGAAGGAGCAGGGAAGGAGAAGATCAGTAGCCCATTTTAGAGTCCTGTCTCCTTCTGGTGTCTCTGTACAGGAAAGGATTTGGGGTTTTCAAATAAGAGATCAGTGCGATTCAATGGAATCCCATCACAGGTGAGACAATTCCCTACTCAGACTGAGATGTTTTAAGCACACAAGATTGTCTTGCAGAGGGAGATCAGATTGATTTAATTCTGGGCAATCTCCCTGGGTTGGAAGAGGGTCTTTAATGACCTTATTTAACATTGCACAGCCTGTAACTTCCCTCTGGGTGGGAGGGAATACAGAGCTGGTGGCAGCTAGATGTGGTGGTGTGTTACCTCCCTTACTTCTCCTACCTTTTTTCTCACTTCCTAAGTCTTGCCTGTTGTATCTCTGCATCCAGGGCGAGCTCGTCGACTTTCTCTCTCCCCACTCTTCCTATTTCCAGGCTCTCTTGACTGACTCTGTTTACATACAATGCCTATCACTCCTTTTTTATCTGCTTGCCGGCCAGAACCTCATAGCTCCTCCTCTGCCTGTTTCAAAGCATTTGTCTTTTAGGGCTCCATCTCTCTGCCTTTAGGGACTTGTCCCCCTCTGCAAATTTCCATAGCTGACTCCACTCCTGCTCCAATCCTTCTCTGTAGACCTTCTATCTTCTCCCAGACCCTTTCTATTCACTCTCTCCCCTCATACATACACACACTCTCTAAAGACTCCTTCCCCCCACTCCTTCTTCTATTCCTCACATCAAAACTCTAATCTGTCTCAAGACACGTATCCATTCTTGGTGAATGCTTCTCTGTGGACCTGAGGAGAGGCAGAGCCAGCATATACCACTAAAGTACCCTGAATAAAGAAGCTGCCCCAAAGCCAATTAAAAATACTGTTAGTTCCTGAAGTTCAAACCATTTTGAAACTGGTGAGTTCTTTCATGAACTTTGAACAGGCTCAAAACTGGAGACCTACATATCCCCCTTTGTCTCTATGGCAGGCAAGCTTCAGCACTTCCCCTGCCATTTGAATTCTAATCTGTGGGGAACTAACCTCTTTAGATTAGATGCAAAATATAGCTCATTCTGAGAAACCAACCAACACACACACAGATGCACAAAGCCCTGAAGAACTGAGCTGAGATCAAAATGCTTGTTACTTTGAGATTCTCTGGTGAACTTGAATCCAACTCTTGAAGGTGAAATCCATCTTCTGAGTCCACAGAGTTTTCTGTTCCCCTGGAACTTCTTACAATGTCTATAAAGATTTCTGCTCTTAACCTTTCTTGTGTTATAAAAAACACAGCCACGTTCCTCATAACTATTTGATGTCTTATATAAAAACCTTTCTAAAAAAAATCCCAAGATACCATCAAAAGAAAAGTTGCCCACAGTTACCTTTAAATGCTATGCTTATTTAATATTGACATGAATATAGAGTCACTGCTCTATGAATCCTGGACTCTTAGACTGGCTATGGAGGTGCACAACTTATAACCTGCCACTTGTTAAAGAAAAAAATCCCCTCACTCCACAGGGAAAATGTGTCAAGAGTAAAAGGCAGTGAGGAAGAATTTTGGCTGAAGTCCAAAAACAGTTGTAGAAAAGAAGCTTCTTTCTCCGACAGCATCCTGACATGCTTTCTTCAGTTTTGCCATGAAGTTGAAGTCTTTTCTCAGGAGAAATAAGTAAGTAAGTAAGTAAGTGTATGTGTGTGTGTGTGTGTGTGTAGCACAAGCAATGGTAGACCCAAAAATTTCAAATGCAACTAGACCTGACATGAAGAAGGGAGGGGAGGAACCCTCAGAGAAGCCTTGTCAAGAAATAAGCAATTTCAAATAGTTTATCTTTGAAATACTTCAACTATTAAACCAATATTTCTTGCAATTCTAAGATTATTTTGTCTGACACCCCCAACACACATGCAGCATATAATATATACATTCTAAGAAATGGTTTATTTTGGTTTGTTCTGTCATAGGCATAATTATACAGTGGATCCAATCTTCAAGATTTTTTTGGCATAGGGTGGATCTGTCATAACACATTAGCGTTGCACCGACAGCTACAAAATAAGTAGACAAACTCAAAAAAGCAGATCAGGGAAGCGGGGGAAACAGCAGGAAAAAGTCTGTGGATATCAGGTGCTGAGCTCCCTCAGCTTCCATTGCACTTGGGATTTTTCAGGAGAGCTGAGCAAAGGTTTCTTTATCTCTATTTCTCCTCCAAGGATGACAATAATAATAACAAAACAAAACAAAAAATACGTCACCCTTTTGTTAACACACCATTAAGGCTGCACGTTTATTCAGCAACTCATTATTATATTCATTAATTTGTTTTACGACACAACCAACATATTGCGCAAGATAGTCTAAGAGATAGATCCAGTCTTGAAAAGGGAATTTGGCCCTACCATAGTTTAAGTGTCTGGGATTTGTTGTTATTTACACAAGAACTTAGGAATGGCCACACTGGGTCAAACCAAAGGTTCATCTAGCCCAGGATCCTGTCTTCCAACAGTGGTCAGTATCAGATGCTTCACAAGGAATGCATAAAACAGGGCAATTATCATCCAGCGCCAGTTTCTGGCAGTCAGAATTTTATGGACATCCAGAGCATGGTGTTGCATCCCTGCCCGTCCTGGCTAATTGCCATTGATGGACCTATCCTTCGTGAATTTATCTAATGCTTTTTATTTTAACCCAATTATACTTTTGGCCTTCACAACATCCCCTGGCATTGAATCCAACAGATTGACTGTGCATTGTGTAAAGAAGTACTTATGTTTCTTTTAATCCTGTTGCCTGTTAGTTTTGTTCGGTGATCCCTAGTTCTTGTTTTACATGAAAGGTACATAACTCTTCCCGGTTCACATTCTCCACATCATTATTGATTTTCTAAACCTCTATAATATCCCTCCCTGTTATCGCTTTTCCAAGCTGAAAAGTTCCATTCCTTTTAATCTTGCCTCATATGAAAGCTATTCCATACAAGTCATCATTTTTGGTGCTGTTCTCTGTACTTTTTTCAATTCTAATATTTTTTGAAGTCATGGATTTATTTTGTGTCGCTATGATATTCCCTCTTTCATTATCTATCCCATCTCCTAATTTTATAAATATATATGTTTAGAACATTCCATTAGGAACAGCCTAATGATTCCTAACATTCTCTTAGCTTTTTTGACTGTCACTGCACAATGACCAGTTGTTTTCAGAGAACTATCCATAATGACGCTGAGGTCTCTTTCTTGAGTGGTAACAGTTACTTTAGACCCTATCGTTTTGTACTTAGAGTTGAGATTATGTTTCTCAATATATATTACTTTGCATTTATCAACACTGAATTTCATTTGCCAGTTTGTTGTCCAGCTACCCAGTTTTGTGAGATCTCTTTACAACACTTCTCAGTCAGCTTTGGACTTAACTATCTTGAGTCAATTAGTATCATCTGCAAACTTTGTCACCTCACAGTTTATTCCTTTTTCCAGATGATTTATGAATATCTTGAACAGCAGTAGTGCCTAGAGGCCCAAGGAGGGAACGGGATCCAATTTGCTAGGTGCTAATACATGAGTACTTTCCCCAAAGAGTTTACAGTCTGAATAGACAAGGCAAAGAGGTGGGGGAGGGAAGGGATGAGCTATACAAGCAGAGTGATCTGAGCCATGGGCGGCTAATGGTCATATTATTTCCATTTTTTAAATTATTTGTTTTGCTGTTGTTTTTTACATATAATAAGGGAAGGAAGATGAACTGAGTTGATAGATGCATGAAATCGGGGGAAAAAAAGAGAAAGAAGAGGGGAAATGTAAGGAAGGAAAGGGAATAGGAAAAGGAATGAGGTCAGAGAGTGAAGCTGCAATGGTTGGAATAACAGTCAGAAACAAACCAGAAGAAAGAAAATAGAGCGAGTCAGGAATTTTCAGTCAAGGTTTATTCAATAGAAAAAGGAGGTGTAGTTTGGGTGCCTCATGCTGTCCCTCCCAAGTATAGGCAAGGCTTCCTGGTTAGATCATGTCTCCCATGATGCACCATGATCTCTCTTCCAGCTAAGCTGCCACAGTGCATCATGGGAGGCCAATTATAGAAAATAGTCTATTATTAACAATATCAAAAAATTCCAAGAATGTCCTTGTGCTCAATGTCTCACTGGCTGAGGGGAGACACTTTGCTCCCAGAAACCAACAGCATCTGAAGTTCCTTTCTCCTTCTGACCATGTGTCTATGCAAGGAGAGGGAAAGGGGCCATCGTACTTGGTGTGCTGTGATAGGGACAGGTAAAGTGTTGGACAAATATGATTTTTTGCAAGCCAGAGTGTATGCTGGAGACAGCATATTAACTCACTGCGTATTGGTATAAACTCAGACTCGGGGATGGGTTGTTTTAATGTCACAAGAATGCACATGTAACTCATTCCTCAGTATAGCTGGTAGGGAAATTTTCAACAAAATGCTTTTTCATTGGAACATGCTAGTTCATTGAAACTGAAGCTTTTTCGGGGACAATGCCATCAGGAAAGTTTCTTAGGCGCAGGGTGGAATGTCCAGTAAAAAAAAAAAAAAGAGAGAGAGAGTGAGGAATTTCTCCCCCAACCCCAATATCCAATGGTTAGAGTACTCAACTCAGATGTAGAAAACTTGGCTTAATTCAGAGAAGGGACGTAAACCTTGGTATCCCCATATCTCCAACAAGTAATTGGCTATTCTGGGGACACGGGTGTACAGTTTTTAGTGAAAAGATTTAAAAGGTCTCAGTTTTGTTTTGCTGCAGAATGAAAACAAATTGCAAAACCTCAACAATTTTAGTGAAATGGGATGCTTGTTTTCTCTGTCAGCCCTGTTATTCGGTATGTGTTGAGTAGCGTTATTAGCTTGCATGATTTGATTGCAAATTGTGACAGAGAGGGCAATTTCCTTTGACATCCTGGACAAACCTGACTGAATTAAGGTTAAGTATTTTAGGAGCTCGTATTAAAAATTCAAATGTTTTTGTATTATTGTTTGTTTACATGGAATGTGTCTAAGAGACATGACTAATGTGTAACCCTTCTGCCAGGTGGAGCCGGCATCAACCAGGGCTGGGTTCAATATCTAGGGGTTCCATTTCAACAATACATAAATGGGGGAAAACAGGTGCATTTCCCCTGAACTGTGACACAAGTCTAACTATATTGATTATTTTCCTTAAAGCCCCAGCTCCTGGAGTCATAATTATGTGAGAATCTCCAGTCTGAGCCCAGACTCTGAGACTCTGAGACCCACCCCCCTCCTGGCATTTCAGAGCCCAGGCTCCTGCCCACGACTGAACATCTACACTGCAATTGTTATCCCCACAGTCCAATCCCCTGCAGCCCATGTCAATTCACTCAGGCTCTGAGACTCAAGCCCGTGTTTTTTATATTGCAGGGTAAATGTACACTTATTGACCAGGGTCTACAGCTTGACCTGCATCTACACTGCAGAATGATAGGATTTGGACCCAAGTCAAAGTGGGACTTGGACTCTGATCCAGACCAGCAGGCTCCTAAGACTCAAGTCCTGAGTGCTTGCTGATCCAAATCAGATCAATTTGTGTTGGGGCAAAAGGGAGACAGGCTCAAATCTGAATCAGAGCTTAGTGTGCAGCTGCCTGCAGAACGAAGCCACTTAGCTCAAGCTCCAGCAGTGTCCCACCCACACCGAGCTCTCTGGAGGGCCTGGGCTTAACGCCTGGGCAGAACCAAAATAGCAATTGTCACACATGGAGTGTCGTTTCTTTCTCCCATGGGCCATAACAATTGCTGGGTTATTTCATAGATCTGTTCTAAGGGCAGCTAAAGCTCAGGCTTTGTAAGTAATCTTTCCGAAAGCTTTTATATTGACTAACATTTATCTGGATAAGAGGTCTGTGCTCAAACAGGTTATGTTAAATATTCACAGTGCTAATGAGAAAATCCCACTCTCTGGAAATCAGTGAACTTCTGTCCATTTTTACAAAGTAGAAATCATTTAAAGAGCAAAAATGTTTAAATAAGATTAATTTTACTTGCTAAAATCTTTATCTTTTTAAGGCAAATGAAAGCACCATCCGAATATTTGTCAAGATGCAGAATTTCTGCACCAGTAATTATTCAGATGGATTTAGGAATAACCAGAATAAATGCACAGACTTTTAAAGGGACATTGTCAAGAGATAAATGCCTTTAAATTAAAATCAGGTTTCTTTGTCCTATTTTTTATCCTTTCTAGTATTCAATATAGAGCTCACATGCAACACTTAGTAGTTTAAACCCTATTGATTGCATTTATTTTCTCTACTTGGTGTGAGTATTTTTTATAAGGCACTGGTGACTGATGCTTCTTTTGTGTGTTTTAATTGCAATTGCATCACTCTAGGGATGAATTTGACCCTAACATCATCTATTTTTCCCCTTTTCTGTGAGTAAAAAAAAAGCCAGAAACACTCTCTAAACCTTCTAGTTTGCTATTATTTGTCTGCATTTTACATTACAGCCAGGCTATTAAACTAGACCAGTCTCTTTATAGATGGAAAGTGAAACTGTCCACTGGTACTTTCCCTTTCTGATTCTCATAAACTAGTAGAGTGATCTCAAAGAGGGGTGAGATCCACTTTTAGGAATGGTATGTGAATTGGAGTATAAACTGTGAGCGCCATACTCACCTCTACTCAGGGTAGAAATTAAGGTTAAAATCTAGCCTGCGTATAGTAACTAAAGTTCAATAACTATTATTGTTAAGTAATAATTTATTGTAACATTCAGTATCACTCAGTGGGAAAATATTCCTCTTGTTGGGCTATCACTTTTTTCCTTCTTCTTTCCCCACGCTCCTTTTTCTGTTTCATTGCTTTTTCCTTGTCTTTGTATTTCTCCTTCTTTCTTCCTTTTGCATAGTTTCTCTGCAGCAATCACCCATTCTCACCTCTGCCTCCACATCATCCACTAAAATGATCAGCAATGAAAGAGTTAATGTTGACATTAAAGCATCATTTTACTTGCCAACCCCAGGGAGGGGACAGGGATGTTTACAACTGCTAGGGCTAGTGCTTTGGGTTGTCTGGAGATTCAAGAAGGAAGTCATCCACACTTGGCATTTTGACAATTTTCTTCAAAATCATGAGGGCTAGAAACTTACTTTAAAAAAAATGTTTTTGTTTGTTTAATGAAAGTAGAGATTCTGCATGATATGGTTGTTATGCAAGCCACACGTGAACAACAAACTGGCCAGATCCGAGCCATGCTTAATCACTAGTATAATACCATGGTTGGGTTTAGATTTCCTCTGGTTGGGTTTGGGAATGAAAACTGCTAAATTCACGTGAACCTTTCTGATGAGGGCTTTTGATGAGCCTGTACGTGGTACCCAGACCTTTTTTTGCATAAGGATTAATTCACCTATATGGATATTTAAGTCTTTAAAAAAAAATCATATGGCCAGTAGTGTACTTCAGTTGCCTCCCCAAACACCCTTTCTAACTGCTTCTTCCCCTCATAAAATAAATCCACCAATTACCAACCATATCCCCCTCCCTCCGAAAAACCCCCTCCTAAAACAATCTTTTAAGTAACTATGGAACAAAAATATTTATTTTCATTCAACATTTTTCTTTTAAATAGTGGTTCAGTTTTAGAAATAAAGCCAGTGGCAACAGATTTGGTTTGGTTTGCTTCAAAATGTCATTTGGAAACACATTTTTTTCAAAATTTCATAGGAAAACCAAAATTTGACATTGGAATTGAATTTTTTCCTTTTAAAAAAAAATCTTTCATTTTTGACAGAACTATATTTTTGTGCACGAACACTTTCTACAGAAAAATGTTTTGAACAGATGCGTTAACTTGTTACAAACTGAAACCAGGTAGGAACGATGAGATGAATGTCATAGTTTAACTGTGCACTTCACCACCACCCAACAGTGCAGGATCGCAAGTGAGTACTATATCTAGCTGAAAATACACGGACAGAAGGAAACTTTATAAAAGCATAACAAACAGCACTAGGACATAGAATCCAAAGTGTGGTGTTCCGACAGGTTAATAAAACACCATAAGATCCAGATAAACAAGATACTTAAACAGGTGTCTACATTTAAGCATGCACCAAACTTTAAGCACGTGAGAAATCCCATTGACTTCACCATCACTACTCACATGCTTAAAGTTAGGCTGCTGGCATGCATGATTCTTCAGTGAGAAGCTGAAACTAGTCTTAAAAAACAGCCACACACACATACACACACAAAATAGAGAATAAAAGAAGCAGAACATAACAAACAGAAAAAAGCTACATTAAAATGAGGTTAAAGCTCTGACATAAATCCAGAAATGCGAAGTAATCAAAAAGCTAAGGTCACTGCTCCATCTTTTATTCAGTCAGTTGTGCTTAAGTAATGCACCTCATGTCCTATTGAATGTAAAAATCACCTGCTGTTTTAAAACCTC
This sequence comes from Chelonoidis abingdonii, assembly GCF_003597395.2. Lineage (NCBI taxonomy): Eukaryota > Metazoa > Chordata > Testudines > Testudinidae > Chelonoidis > Chelonoidis abingdonii. Next base: position 10,031,277 of record NC_133774.1, read on the forward strand.
TGGCTAAAGCAGTAGAAGATCTGCAACTTTTAGACTCCAGTGAGGTGAGTGAAGGGCAGAGTGGTTCTGATTACTGAATTTCTTTGCCCTCTGGGTTGAAAAAAGACCTTTAAATAGGCTCAACACACACTGATGATACTTAGCACTAGTAAGGCTCACGCCTTCTCCCACTATTGAGAATCCGGAGTAACATTACTGAGGGCAGTGGAGTTGCTCTCTGTTTAGAACAGTGGCATAGAAATAAAACATTACACTATGTTTTGTTAAAAGAAATGCTTTGTTAAAAGAAATTATTGTATGTTCTAAGTACTAGGTAAGGTTATAGCTGCTGATCCTTTCAGCTGGAAAATTCTTCCTAGAGGGCAGAATGCAACATTTTGGATCAAAGTCTATGAAAGAAAGAAAGAAAGAAAGAAAGTCCTGCAAGCCATCTGCCTGCTTTTGACAAGGCACTGACATTCTTCACAGCTTCACATCCTGTGGACATTTAGAGGGTCATAATTTCCAGTTCAGTTTTCTCTTTTTCCTCCCATTCTCTTTTAAGTGGAGCACTGCGCTGAGGACTAGGCTAAGACGGCCTGAACTAATTCATCTTGTGACCTTTTAGTGCCTTCAGAGCAAAATGATTTAATAGCACTTAACCTGTCAAAAATCTGAAGCTTTGTAATAACTGTATATTAAGCTAGTTGTTATGGAGCATTAGCTGAAGTCCTTCCAGTTTACAAAATGGGGTGGTACCTTGTTTCTTATTTGTTTTTTCCCCCTCCATGGAACTATGTTCCTTGGTAATACAGTCCTATATTATGGTGAGATTGGAAAATAGTCAAGGCTTGATACACCATACAGTGTAAGGTCTGCATTGATTGCTATTCCTGTGTGATTTATTCCACAGGGGCTGGTACTCAGCTATACAAAGTCCTGTCTTTCAGGTTGTCAGGAGATGAGAGAGGCAGTCAGTCCCAGTGGGAGTAGAGGTATCTGCTCACTATATGTCTACACTGTAATCAAGAGGTGTCAACATACTTGAGCTAGCTTTAATCTATTTAGCTCCAGAAATGGAGCAGGACAGCTGTGGCAGAACAGGCTTCAGAATGGTCTAGCCACCCAAGTAATTACCTAGCGTTCTGGGTGGGCTTGTACGGCCCACACAAGTCCATACTGCTGTGGCTTCACTGATCTGGTACCTGAGCTAGTTAAAGTAAAACTAACTTGGGTGTCTACATGATTCCCTCACTCAGGGCAGTGGGCATGATATACAAACCTAGGAGGAAAAGAAGGATGGACTTAGGGGAATTCATGAGAGCTGAGTTTAAATCCTGACTTTGCAATAATATTCATGTATGACTTTGGACAAGCCATTAAGTCTCTCTGTGTGCCACAGTTCCCAGTTTATAAAATGGAGAAAATAGGATTCCCATTCTTTCTCTGTTTAGATGGTGAGCACTCCACAGCAAGGACTCGTCTTAGTATATGTTTGCACAGTACCAGCATCAAGGGCCCTGACTTTGGCTGGGACTTCTAGAAACCCACACAATACAAATAAATAAAAATGAGCAAATATGAGAGGGCACAGAGCAGGTCAAAACCCACAGAATTTCTGTCCCATGAGAAATTCCAATATTTTGACATTTGTTTTCATGCTGATTTTTTTTTTAGAAAAGTTTTGATGTCAAGGCATTCTGTCTGGCATCAGTTTGACATTGAACCGTGGCTGCCTCAGCACCTCAGGGAAGAGGGGTGTTGTTGTGCAGGTACATCATGCTGCCATTCTCCTCTACAGGCCAGGTTTCCTGGCTAGACTATATCTCCCATAGTGCACTCTGGTCATGGGACTCCCATGATGCACCCCAGCAGTTCAACCAGATGGCGGTGCTTCTTTCTATGTTTGGTAGCGTTCCTCCTCCCACTGTGTCTTCTCCTGAAATGTAACCATACATTTGCATACACCATTCTTTTTGAGGAGTTTTCCACTAAGAAAGTGACATTTTTACAGCCTTCGTGCCTGTTTAATAATTTCCCCTCCTCCTCTCTGGAATTTCCTTAGTTTTCAGTAGTGAGAGCATCTTCCAAGGTCTGAAGGGACTCCAGCTGAGCTTGAAACTTGTACAGAGACAGACAGCCACCCCTTCATCTTCCATGCCCTTCTGGCCCCCAGCTTAGAGTCCCATGACTTAATGTTGCACCCCTTTCTGTTCCTTGCAACACTGAGAGAGACCATTAATGGAGTGGGGAACGTGTAAATGGGATTTGCTGGGGGAACAAGCTCTAGAATTCTGGCAAGGTCCCTCTTTCATCCCCAGATCAGCCTTCTCTGCCCCATTTGGTACCCTCACCCTCCCCTTCAAACACCATTGTGTGTGTCTCTTGCCCCCTTTCCTTGTCCCTGACCAGCTGCATGTTATTCCTGCCTGTCGTTGCTCCCCACAATAGTGTTGTCCACATCAGAGCCATGTAGATTTAAAAAGAACCGGAGTACTTGTGGCATTTTAGAGACTAACACATTTCTTCCGGCATAAACTTTCATGGGCTAAAACCCACTTCATCGGAAGTATGCAGTGTAAAATACAGTAGGAAGATATATATATACACAGACAGAACATGAAACAATGGGTGTTACCAGATTTAAGTAGTTCATACAATGTATGTGGGAGCTGCTTTGGATAACTCCATCCTTCTGCAAACACCCACCCTTCCTCCACTGAGACGAGGCGAGGGAGCCAGTTAAATCAAATGTGTGAACAGTAGAAACGTCTTTAGGAAACAAGAGCACCTCAGTGATTGAACTCTCCCATTTCCCTCATCCATTTTCCATCAAACTTCACAGAAAATTTCTACCCTCACATAAGTTCAGACCTTTGAAATTTGGAGGAGATTTCTTTAGAGTTTGTAATGTCAGGTAAGGGATCAAAAGTAGGGCTTTCACTGAAGGCTAGCTTCAACTTTATCATGGAGATGAGCATCTTTCCTTAACAGATGGAGCAACAAAGCACCAGATAATTGCTTCCCTAGAGGTGATGATGGCAATTACCATCAGAGGAAAAAATAATCTTTGCAGCGACTGGTTTGTGAGCCCTATTTCTAGCAAAAGCTCTCTTTTTAAAGGTACCTTGTTTTTTTTTTAATGTGGTGTTTAAATCTGTCCTTTGTAAATTTTGTATATGTCCACAGAATTAAAAAAAAAAGCATTTATTGCCCAAACAAACCCCTCAGAGAAGCTAAGTTAGGGGAGATGAAGCACATGAAGGGCATAATTTCAGACAGACAACTCCAACTCTATAAATTTTCCAGGCAGCATTACTCTCTTAATATTTTATTTAATATTCCTTGCTTATATGCAACATTTATAGATTTCGTAGCATCAGGATGCTGTCTGATTTTTCTCCCCCAGTGTTTGCCATCCCTCATCTCTCAGTAGTTATGGAGCTGCTTGGTAAGTACTCCATAGTTAGTCCTGTATTTTGTTTTTCTCTAAAAGTAGATGGCCAATTGGTGTGACATTTCACTGTGTATTTTTGTACCCTTTGAAATTTCTCTGCAGTTTGGTTTGGTTTGGTTTTGCTTCATACAGTTTTAGTAGGAAGTCTTTGAATTTTAGCTCTGGCTAGTTTTTATTTTTATTTTCCTTGTCAGCTCTACTCTTCATAGCTTGTTCCACCACTGTCAGTCAACACTGTTTTGTGTGCAGAAAGCTTGGTGGAGAGGTGGAGCTTGAATTTATCTAGATCTAATCAGGAATGAGTTTGTAAAATTAGATTGATGGTAATTTTTAAACTTTACCAAACTACCTTTTCCTAATACAACCAGCTGTTACACTAAACATCCACAGCTACTTGCGCTGGGATATGTGGGGGAAAATAATCATGTAAAGGAGTGTGTACAGAAGGGTGAAAGGCAAGGGGGAGGCTGGGAGGATGAGATAAAAAAAATGAATGAAATTAAGCCAAAAAGTGGAAACAACAGCTGCGCATTTAACTAACAAATGCCAGGTGACACTTACTTGTAGACATACACTTGTTTACTTCACTGACAAGTTCTTGCTACTTTTCAACCAGCAGAGCCCATACAGTGAAGGGAGAGTGACCTGCGAGCTATTCTGCCTTGCACTTCACCAGAACAGATACTGGCTTTTTTCTAGTTGCTGAACACTTGGTACTTGTGATGAGAAGCAGCAGAACTTTGTTTGAGGCTTCGCATGATTTCTTGATTCCAGGTAGGCTTGGCAATGCTGGTAGTTTCTTAGCATTTTGGCTCCTCAAGGCAAGGAGTTGTCTGTTTTATGTTTTGTAGTGGGCTAAGCACATGGTAAGCACTCAATAGTAGAAAAACAAATCTTCTGATATGAAGACTGAGCAGGGGTGTACTTACAAAGAATCCTGTAGCGTTTGTATTACATTCACTTTATTGACTTTACCACCGCTTTGCACACAAGATGTGTACAAATATTGTGATATAACCCAAATGCATAACCTCTAAGAGGGCCAAATTGTGCTTTGTTACTCCTGTGTGATCAACAAGAGGTTATGGATATATAAAAAAGTGGGTTCTGGCTCTTTTGCAGAAGGTTTTTTGATGGTTTCCTCTCCCACCCTTGTCATGTTTATTTAGATGGACTGTGGCAAGGAAAGGCTCTGGCAGCAAGGAAGCAGTGAGACAACACATCTCTAAAAATAGCAGTGTAGATGTGGGAAGCATGGCTTGGGCATTTAGAGAGTCATGTAAGGTATTTACTCTAGAGTTCAGGCATGTCGGTCATTCGACCCACCTATGCTGTGTCTCGCTAGCGATATTACTATTTGTTCCTCGCTGGTCGTGCAGTGTCTGTTCCCGACGTGCTGCCATAAGTGTAGACGTAGGTAAAGCCCCTAGCACAATGGGGTCCCTGCCTCAGTTACGACCTGTTGGCACTAGTGAAATATATTACTACTATTAATAATAATAATACATAGAATCATAGAATATCAGGGTTGGAAGGGACCTCAGGAGGTCACCTAGTCCAACTCCCTCCTCAAAGCAGGACCAATTCCCAAATAAATCTTCCAAGCCAGGGCTTTGTCAAGCCTGACCTCTAAGGAAGGAGATTCCATCACCTCCCTAGGTAACCGATTCCAGTGCTTCATCACTCTCCAAGTGAAAAAGTTTTTCCTAATATGCAACCTAAACCTCCCCCCCTGCAACTTGAGACCATTACTCCTTGTTCTGTCATCAGGTACCACTGAGAACAGTCTAGATCCAGGACACACATTCCCACTAGAAGCGGAGAATCACCACAGAAGGGTGGCAAAATTCTTCATGAGAGATGCTTAAAACTCCAGTGCTCTGTGTGGCAATCTGGTCCTGTGGCTAGAGTATGGGACTGGGAATCAGGAGATTTTGGGATTATTTCTCTTTCTGCCACTATCTTTGGGTAAGTCACTTCAACTCCCAGCCATTATTGAGATCGTAAACTCTTCAGAGCAGAGATGATCTTTCACTACATGTATGTATGCTGCTAAGCCCAATGGGCCCTGATCTCGGTGAGAACCTGCACATGTTATCATAATAAGAAGCTAACAAAATGCCTTGAGAACTGTTCGAGGGATTTTTGTTCTTGCTCTGCTCTGGCCTTGCTGCTCTGCTTTGTTTTTCACTAATTTCACTCATATTCCAAAAATTTCATCTGAGATGAGGATCAGAGAAAGGCCTGTGTCAAACCAGAAATCCAGACACCTATGTACTTAAGACAAGGGCAGCAAAATCCATTTTTAAATCCAGATCCATATTTTGCAAGGATCTTTATCCTTTATCCTTTTCTTTATAACTGACTGAAACAGAACCTCATGGATTTTAAAAATCTGGGCCCAGATCCAAACTGTTCATTTTAAGACTCCCCCTCACCTTCGAATTACTGCAAAGTGAAAATCATTTTAAAGAAGTGTAAGTTGGCAGTATCCTTTTTATAACTGCCCAGTGGTGAACATTAATGAAGTCACTGGGCCAAAACGTATCCAGGGGTAATTCCAGTGTCATCCTACATATATTTGGTTTAACAGCGATGACTCCATATTTATCCCTGGAACAATCCTGTGGAGTTACACCATAGATGAATTAGTTCAATAGTGCATTACACAGGATTTCTGCTATAGTTAGAGGATCGTTGCCCTTCCCTTATTATAGCCCAGATTTAATTAAAATTAAATTAAAAGAAAAAATAAATTACAAGAATATTTTCAGGTATTAAATAATGTTTGAACATCCTCTTTGTGTTTGCTCTGAAAGCACTGAATAAAGTGCAAAATTATTTTTTGCCAAATGAATTTACTGGATAATCATTGACCATTCCCAAGAGGAAAAACATGTTATTTTTTTTACTTTTGTGGATTAATATTTATAAGGATTTTATTAATATGTGGTGCCTGTGGATGAAACCTTTTGAAAATTTAACTCTTTTTCCACAGTATCCTAAAGAGCTGGGCAGTTATTGTAGCGCAAGTCAGTCTCTTTCTATTCCATTGTATATAGGTTCTTATACTGTGCTCAACCCCATAGTATCTGACTGCTTTCCAGGCACATTTTAAGTCATATGATTCACATCTGTCATGTGTACTTTGTTCTCTCATCCTCTCTCTGGGGGGGAAAACATGTGTGGAGGAATGTTTTGTTTTGATAGGGGTTTTTTGTTTGTTTGTTTTTTTAATATGCATGTTGCTGTAAAGATATGTTACAGAAGGCTAGGAACAAAGAACTGTGCCTTGCAGGTGGAGTGGAAGGTGGGGATATCTGTGATGGTCCTTAGTTCCTCAGAGGCAGGGCATTTCACATCTCAGACTGGCCCCTGAAATTTCTCTCCAGTTTTCCATATCAGTGGCCAATCTTCTCAAGCATGGGTGCCTACAATGAGGCTCCTAAACCCAAATTTAGCATCTAAGTGACACTGACTTCCTTTTCAGACCTGTTGAGCACCCACAACGCTAAGTGGAAGTCATTGAGAGTCTTGGATATTTACAGTTCTGAAAAATGGCCACTTCTGTTTTGGTGCCTAACTTGGGGCATCCAAATGTGTGTGTCTAGAGCCCACATGCAATTTTAATGGGCTGTATAGGCACATCTGGTTCAGCTCATAGGTGTGGCAGTGTGGTCTAGAGATGGAAATGGATGGAAAAGCAGATATCCTGAGGTCCGTGCCCAGCCGTCCCACTGATTTTGGGCAAGTCACTCTGTCTTTTTGTGTCCCCAGGCATATGCTTGTTTAGACTGCAAGTTTTTCAGGCAGGGCACAGAGCCAAGCATAGCGGGATCTCCAGTCACAGAGAGAGCCTGCAGGCATGGCCATAACAGTTATTCAATTCTGTATCCCATTTTGCAAGAGTGGGAAGAAATGCCACCAGTAAAAACCCTCGAATACAGCAATGTACTTGGATTTTTTTTTTTTTGCAAGAATGTATATTTTTCCACAAAACAAACAGACTTGGGCAGTCAGGTCAAGTCCCACCCTCTTTTCAAATGCAACTTGAAAACACTATAATGCTGGCTTTAATTTTACATGGGACTAGCTTTTCAAGAACAAGATCAGAAACATAATTTATTTATATTTTTTTCCTGGATTTAACCTTTATTTTACAAGGAAATATCCTGATTTATTTTTTCCTATAGAGGTCTAACAAAGGTAGACAGCAAGTTACTACCCACACAGTGTGATGGGGTGGGAGGGGAAGATGCTTTATTTAAAAACAAAAACAAAAACAAAAAAAAACAGTGAATATGATTTTCCTAAATATACATGCTGGGAGAAGTATTTTTTTTCTGTGTAACCACTAAGTTATAAACACATCCTCTACAGTTAATGTCATTTTCTAATAATGTCTTGAATCCATACTTGGCATTTAAGGATTTAAAACTGCTTAAAAATAAATGAATTAAACTTCACAACCACCATGCAAATTACATAACTGCTTTTGTCCCTCTTCTGTTTTATGAAGAAATAACTGGTTAACTGACTTGCCTCAAGTCATACAGGAAGTCTGCAGCAGAACCAGGAAACAAACCAAACTCTCATGATTCTGTAGGGCCCTGTGTTAATGACACCACCATTCAGCCCATCTAGCTAGCTAGCAGTTTATTTCCAGTCTGTCTTGTCTAGGCAACAAATACAAAGATCAAGCATCAGCAACACAGCAGTTTAGGACAAGAATTAAAGAACATTGTAATCACTTGTGATTACATGGGGAGTTTAGAAAGGCAAATTAATTAGCCTCATTTGCAGAGGCTATAACACCCCTACTGCTGCAAAAATGCTACCATATTTTTAATTATGGCAGGTGGTCAGCACCTCAATTTTATGTCACAGCTGAATGATAATACATCCAGCAACACAATTCCTCTTAGCACCAGGCTTGGGCATCTACTTATTACAGACTAGCAATTAAGATTGCTACCTATTACATCATTAATAACATTCTTTGTAGCAACTACAGCTTTCTTGGGCTTCTTCCATCAACTACTGACCATTTGACCATGCTTAGAAGGGGATGATATCTCTTGAGATCACATGATAGGATGGTAGAGCTATAGGTAGCTTTTCAATTAATACAATGATTATACACATTCTTACTGAAAAGGTCTCAACTTGAATTATGAGTTTTTGTAGGCTGATAAAAGGAACAAAAGTGATACATGAGTAAATTAATCATAGTTTGAATGATAAAACTGCCTGTTCTGTAAATCTAGTTTACACAGGGAAACTGTGTTTTGGCTTCAAAATACAACAGAGTTCAGACTTGTGTATGCTAGGGAAAATCCTGGTGGATCACATAGTTTCCATCAAAAATTGAGCAAAAGACCTCAACCCATGTACTGCAACCAGGCCCAGATTAAACCACTACTGGCTAGAGCCTCAGCACCTGGAATCATGGGATTTCTGATTTTTTAGAGAGTGGGAAGGCTGTTTACTGCCTCTCTTATGGGATGCACCTGAGAGGTCCAGGTGTTCACCCTGATAAGGGTGGGACTATAAAAATAAGTCATTGAGTTTTGCCCAGAAAGTGTATGTAGGTAAGGGGCTATGCAGAGAGAGGGTTATGAAGGTGTGTAATAAGCCTCTGTCCCAAATCTGGACCTTAGCATCCAAAATCTGGGGGCTTAGCATGAAACTCCCCAAGCTTATTACCAGCTTGGATCTGATATCGCTGCCACCAATCAGGATTCAGAGCTCCTGATAGCTCCCGGGTCTCCCCAAACCTTTCCCTGGGGGACCCCCCAAGACCCAGAAACCCTGAGTCTCCCACCAAAGGGAAAACAACTTTCTCCCCTTGTCTCCTCTCTTCTCATCCCCAGCTTTCCCTTCCTGGGTTATCCTGGGCGATACTGTACTTAAACTCCTTGAATACAAACCAGGGAGGGCAATTTACCTTCCCTGAGGCTATGCATTCAAACCTAGTCAAGCTAACACAAAGAGATGTTCCCCCTCCCTTCGTCCCGTAACTTTAACTAGAGAAAAACCTCAACCAGGTTTTAAAAAGAAAACTTTATATAAAAAGAAAGAAAATACATAGAATATAAACTCTGCATTCAAGAATCAAATACAGGGCTATTGCTTATAAGAAAATAGGAATAAAGAGTCTGATTCAAAAGATATCCAATTTAAACCAGTCCAGCAAAGTACACACATGTAAATACAAACTACATATCAACCTATTGCTTTTCCTTTTGTACTCACAACTTGGTAACAGCAGGGTAGAAAGAAGCTTGGAGATAGAAAGAAAAGCTGTTCTTTCATAGCCGAAAGAAACAAAAAGAGAGCAGGACAAAGCTGAAAACCTCCAGAGGTTCCCTCCCCTGCTTTGAACAATCCGGTTTCCTGATTGGTCCTCTGGTCAGGTATTTGGTTCCCTTTTCAGGTAAAAGAAACATTAACCCTTAGCTATCTATTTATGACAAGGTGCTCAAACAATGAGTGCTCAGGACTGGCTATATGTGTAAACAGTGAAACTCCAGCAGTAAGATAAATATTTAGGACCAGATCCTGTAACTGGATCAGTGGGCAGACTCTCATAGATTTCTCTGGGACTCAGTGGGGGTTAAATACAGGATTAAGGTTTTTGCAGGGCTTAAATTTAGTTGGAGCTATCCAGAGCTGAGTTCTAGTAAATATTTTCAAGCTGAAGGAACCCTGGTGCCTTCTCACAGGGCTAAAGCCCTGAGATCCTAAAGGAGAAAAAGATGTGGGGAGGGGGGTCTTGGAACTAATCTCTGAGAATTTAAGTCCTGGGTTTTAGGGTACAATTTTCAAAGTTATCTAGGGAATTTAGAAATATTCTCCATTTTTCATACTGTACCTTGTCCACTTTCATGTATGTGAAGTTTATACATGATAAGAAAGGTCTGGCCCAAGAATTCAGATAGGCTGCAAAGTCTTCTCCTGTAAAAGAAAATCTGCCTTCATCAAAGGTACTGAGGTGACACCTGTTATAGTAGCTGAGTGCCTCTGAATCTTAATGTGCTTATCCTCAAAGGACCATTATGGGTTAGGCAAGTTCTATTATCCTTGTTTTGTAGGGGGTGGAGTTGAGGTGCAAGGGGAAAATTGAGGTGCTAGGAAGAATCAAATGATTTGCCCACCGTCAGATGGAAAGCCTGGGGCAGAATTAGGAACTGAACCAAGGTTCTCTAATTTTCAAGGTGGGGAAGGGGTACTCTAACCCCATGCATGGCTGAAAGTGAGGTGTCTGCCGTTTCACCTGTGCATAGTGGTATTCATGGTGGCAATTTCCTAACTCTCCAAGCACCCTCATTGTGTGTGATCACCACGGAAATCAATGTCCTACAGTGTTAATGGAAGGCACCAACTCAGTGATTTTTCTATCATTTTGCTCAGCTGTGACTCTTTTTTTAACTCTACCATGTTTGTTAAAGTGTCACTGCCAAACTGTATATATCCACATTCGCAAACCTAAAAAACCCGATCTTTAATTGCAACTAAAGTTGTAGCAAAACCTAACTGCTCTGCCCCAAACTGTAAAAGAATGAAAATAAGATGTGAAGGAGAAAGACTTGTGCATTCCTTTGTGCCTTTATATTATCTACAACTCTGGGAACAACACAAACCAGTGCTCCAGTGGACTTTTGCTTCTGTCTCTGGTAGGGTGGCCAGATAGCAAGTGTGAAAAATCAGGATGGGAGTGGGGAGTAATATGCACCTATATAAGACAAAGCCCTGAATACTGAGGCTGTCCCTATAAAATGGGGACATCTGGTCCCCCTAGTCTCCAGCAGATACCAAACAACAATACATACCTTATCTTCCTTAAACTTGCACTATTAATGCACATTTGAAAAAAATCAATGGAGGGGCACAGTGACATCTCAGCAGTGTTTCCTAAAGACATCTTTTACGTTCTGAAATGTGTATGAAAATTTTGCTGCCACCTATCATCCCCACACACAGACCTAAGCGAGAATGGGAGTAAATCAAGAAGTGTTTCTTTGGCGCGGCTTTGCATTAAACAAGCGGGCTGAGACGGGTGCACAATAGAGTTTCATCCTGGATAATCATCACTGATCATAGCAGGTTCAAAAGAACAAGTGGGGTGTAATTCAGTCTTGTGCAGATGGTCAGCGCAAGCTCCTTTACACAAAGGTGAATTTCAGCCATGCAGAGGGGTAACAGCAGCCTTGACTGCTGCAGCAACAGATAAACAAGGCCGTTCTTCTGTAGCACAAATTCAGTCTTACCAGCTCCAATGTTCCACATCATGAATCAGGCCCTGAAAAATAATGAAAGTAGCTTACAGATTCTGACGTTGAAAAATAAAAAATGTGGGGCTCTATTTATTTCCTTGATTAGACTGCTTGTTTCTGAACTTTTAGGGGTCCTGTTTGGGGGATTTTGTCTACAATCACGAGGGCTAGACTTTTTTGTAAATGGAAGCTGAGATTCTTAAATAATCACGTGACTCCAAGAGCTGGGGCTTTAGATGTTGGGATCATTGTGATAAAATTGTGAGAGTTGGGAACAGTGCAGCTCGATGGCAACTATTAATGGTCCTGAGCTCCTGATGGTTTGGACACTGCACCCAGCTAGTCCCATGTGTAATTATGATAATCCAAAAAAATGTATAATAAATGCAAGCAGAGCAACATCAGCATTAAATAGGCTTTCTGGCCTAGTGCCTAACCTGCATCCCTTCCGGGTATTATAAATCTCTAACTTAAACATTAATGAATTAGACACACAAATTAGCAAGCAGCTTATCTAGAGTCACTTGTATTACTGCTGGCCTCAATTACTCCTTTCTTGGTAAGAAATATACCCATTTTACAGTCATGTGAATGCATTTTGGCCATAAAGCCATGTTAAATACCACTTAGGATTCAGGCTTTTCAAGGGAGAAAGAAGCACTTTTATTAACTACTTGAGTAACCAACCCAGGCTGATTCTGGTTCAGGCTTCTGGAAGAGCTCCAATTCACTCATACTGAGAGGCTTTACACAGAGACTAACAGTCACTCCCATGCTGACAGGACCTCATTCCCTTTGCATGGTGACTTACATAATTACATCATGATACAAATATGCTGTGTATTATTTGTTTTTATGGTTATTTATTACTTGCATTATGATAGTAGCTAGGACTGCCAGCATTTGCAACGATGTCAGCAGCAGAGCTGAGATAGAGAGAGGGCGGACTAAGGGTACGTCTATACTGCAGGATTATTTCGAATTTGCTTAAACCGATTTTATAAAACAGATATTATAAAATCAGTTTAGCGCGTCCACACTAGGATCACTAAATCGACTGTGTGCATCCATGGTCCAAAGCTACCGT
>NC_133774.1:10055239-10133732 GCF_003597395.2 Chelonoidis abingdonii
TCCTCCGGTGCAGAGAGCTCCTGCTACAGGCCACCGAGAAGATGAGATGGCTTGCACGCGAGGACACCTGGCAGGCTGGTTACTTCCGCAGCCGTCAGTGTTCCACCACTGCTCCCATCACACCCTCCGTTCTGTGAAAAGAATTGTTATGTGGCGCTGGTAGATGAGGAGGGAGGAGGAGAGCGAAGCCATGCACCCTTGAGGCTGAGAGGATCACCATCTACCACACCCAGGGAGGAAACGTAGGTGTTGTGGGTGATTGGAGCACTCGATTGAGGGGACGGAAGCACCATCTGATGCCGCTGACAGGGACCTCTCGGGGTGTATGCTACCATGCCAGGGGCCCGTATCCCGAGACGTTACGGAGGGATTGTCGCAGAATCGTCCCCTATGCTACTACCCCTGCTATCACCATGGGAACCAATGATTACTAGCGAGAGGTGATCCTCAGCAGATCAGCGACTAACGGGCTCTGGGAGCACGGGTGAAGGAGTTCGGTGCTCAGGTGGTGTTCTCCTCGATTCTTCGGTCAGAGTAGGGGCCTAGCAGAGAACAGATGCATCCAGAGGTGAATGCCTGGTTGCGGAGATGGGTTCTGTCAGGCCGGGCGTTTGGCTCGTCTATCCACGGACTACTGTTCCAGGAAGGGGACTGCTAGGCGGATGGACTGCCACCTGTCAAGAAGGAAGAGCATTTTTGGACGTCCGAACTGGCCTAACTGTGAGAGGGCCTTAAACTAGGGTTCCGAACGGGGAAGGTGACCAAAGCCCAAAGGTAAGTTCTCAAAGAGGGAAACCTGGAGGAGAAGGATGGAACTTGGAGAAATGCGGGGTTTGTAATGCGCAGGGAGAAAGAGAAAGGTAATTCGGAACTGGGAGGTGGGGGAATCAAATTCAATGCCCTATAAGTGGTCCTAATGAAGCCTTTATGCTGAGGTGTGTAGGAAATGAGAACGACCAGGAAGACATCGAACCAGGAAGGAGGATGCAACAGTGGAATAAGCAGCATGGAACAATAAGCAGCAGAAAGAAAGTAGGGCAGTTGGCTGAATTTTAAGTGCCTGTCTACATGCAGGAGCCTGGAAACAGAAGGAAGAATTAGTAGGACTGAGACAGGCATGAACCGTTTAGGGCCACAGATTATCCGATGTTATTGGGCATAACTGAGACAATGTGGGGGATAGCTCGCACATACCTGAGGCACTGCTGGATGGGTATAACTGTTCAGGTGAAGGATAGGCAGGGCGAAGAGGGGAGGAGTAGCGCTGTAGTAAAAGAGCTGTATGAATGGCTCAGGCGTCCACTATGAACGCGCAAATTGAGCCAGATGACAAGTCTTTGGGTTATAATTTCAGAGGGGAAGATGTCACAAGGAGTTATGGTGGGGCTTCTGCAAGACCACCAGACCAGAAAGAAGAGGCGGATTGAGGCTTTTTACAGACCAATCTAGCAGAAGTCTGTAGATGCACAGGCGCCTGGTTCTCATCGAGGAGATTTCATCAATATCCCTGATCTCGGTAAAGAGAACTACAGCAGTGCACACGGCCATAGCAGGACAGTTAATGGAGGATCGCTGAGAGCAACTTCCTGGTAAAAATGCTGCGGGGAAGCCAAGCACACGAGGGGCCTTTGGCGCCTCTCGGAGCCTTCTGCCCACAAACAGAGAAGAGTTGATCCGGGTAAGTATAGGTAGAACGGCAAACGCTGGGCAGCAGTGATCCATGACATAAGAGAGATTATGCAAACCCTCGGTCAGAGAGGAGGAAGGAGAGTAGACCAGAGCAAACCCTGGAATTTCAGAAAAGTGGATTTCAGGCTTCCTTAGAGAAATGCATGGGCGGATTCCTGGGAAGCTGAACTGAAGAGGAGATTGGGTGTCCAGGAGAGCTAGGCAGTTGGTTTTAAGGAGAACCATGAAGCTAAGAGCACAGGAACAACATATAACGATGTGCAGAAAGAAGACAGCAGCGTAGAAAGTGCCCCGAGCATGGCTTAGCAGGGAACTCAGTGGTGCATAGTCTGAGAAAGAAGGAAGCTTGCAAAAATGGAGCTGTGGACAGATGACTGGGAGGCATCATAAATTATGCTCGGCCTGCAGGGATAGAATCAGAAAGGCCAAAGGGCAATTGAGTTGAACTAGCAAGGGATGTGAAGGAATAATAGGAAGGGGTTTTAACAAGTATGTAAGCAACAAGAAGAGAACTAGATGTGTAGGTCCCTTACTCAATGAGCAGTATCCTAGTGTGGAAGATATGGGAAAAGAGCTGAAGTTATCCCAATTCCTTTATCTCCGAATCAGTCTTTATACGGGCAGATCAACTCCAGGACTCCGTATCGACATGGGGAAACGCAGAGGAGAGGGAGGAGAGGAGCCCACTGTGATAGAGGGTCAGGTTAGGGACTACTTAAGACGATTAGACGTTACAAAGTGCTATGGGACTGGACGAATCTCTGCCATCCGAGGCGTGTGTGCTGAGGGAGTTAGCTGTGTTGATTGCAGAGCGTTGACACATTATTCTTTGAAAATTCCATGGGCGAACAGGAGAGTGTCCCAGAGGACTGGAAGAAAGCAATAATAGTCCTATCTTTAGAAAGGGAAAAGGAGATCAGGGAACTACAGACCAATCAGTCTCACTTCGCAATCCCTGGAAAATCATGAGAGCAGGTGCTGAAGGAATCCATCTGAAACATTAGAGGAAACAGGTGATCAGAAGCAGTCAGATGGATTCACCAAGGGTATAACTCATGCCTGACCAACCTGATTGCTTTCTTGAATGAAGATGACTGGACTTGTGGATCGGGGGCAAAGCGTGTTGATCACTGTATACCTTGACTTTAGTAGGCTGTTGACACAGGGAATCCTGTATCTTCCACAAGCATTTGCTCATGCAGCAAACTAAGGAGATCGGTGGAGGAATGGACTGTGAATGAGATAGAAAAAGCGGTTGAATTCAACAGGCTCACGCGGGTTAGGTTTCAATGCAATTCTAGTTGGCAACCAGTACACATGGTGTGCCCCAGGGTCCTGTCTTTGGGCCCGTTCTATTCATGTCTTTCATTAATGATCTTGATAGTGGATAGTTGCCATTTAAGTAAATTTGCAGATGACACCAGTTGGGGGGAGTGGTGGACACACTGGAGGGCAGGGATAGGATTCAGAGAGACTTGAGAAATTGGAGAAGTGGCCACAAGAAACCTCATGAAGCACAAGGAAAGTGCAAAGTCCTGCACTTAGGACAGAAAACCCCATGCATCTGCTAAGGCCTGGGGACTGTTGTTGGCTAATAGCAGTGCTGAAGAAAAGGACTCTGGGTTACGGTAGATGGAAAGTGAAACATGAGCCTACAGTGTGCTCTGTGTAGCCAAAAGGCTTAATATGCATACTGGGCTGTATAGTAGGCGTGTTGCCAGCAGATCGAGGATGCGATTATTCCCCTCTATTTCGCACTGGTGAGGGCCGCATCTGAATATTGTGTCCCAGTTTTGGGCGCACACTACAAAAAGACGGTGGAACAATTAGAGAGAGTCCACGGAAGGGCAACAAATGATGTAGAGGACTGGAGACATACTAATGAAGAAGAGACTAGAAGGAACTGGCTTATTTAGCTGCAGAAGACGAAGGACTCAAGGGGATTTGATAGGCAAAC
Organism: Chelonoidis abingdonii; assembly: GCF_003597395.2. NCBI lineage: Eukaryota > Metazoa > Chordata > Testudines > Testudinidae > Chelonoidis > Chelonoidis abingdonii. Next base: position 10,058,886 of record NC_133774.1, read on the forward strand.
CTTCAACTACTTGAAAGGATGCTCCCAAGGAGAGGGGAGCTAGGACTGTTCTCCAGTGGGTGACGGAGGACAGAACAAGAGCAACTGGTTTGAAGTTGCAGTTGCGGAAGTCGAGGCTGATATTAGAAAAAACTTTCTGACTAGGAAAGGTGGTGAAGTAATTGGATGGGTACCTAGGGAGGTGGTAGAACTCCCATCTTTAGAGCTTATTTAGGTCCGGCAGACCGCACCCTGGCTGGATATTTAGGGAAATGGTCTGCCTTTAGCAGGGGTTTGGACTTGGATGATTCATGAGGTCCCTCCAACCTTTTGATTACTATGATTCTATGAATTCCCTAACTGTGGTGGGCCATAGATGGAACCCTATATCCCTATTCTTGGCCCAAGCGCCAGGGCACCCATGAAGTACGTATAACCGCAAGGGGTAACTTTAATGTGCTGCAAGCACTGGTATAGATCAGCAAGGACGTTCAACCCACATCCACACGTGGGATGGCCAGGAAGGTTCATGACGGCTTCGGCGTCTTGCAGGAACACTAGTCTGTGTTAAACCGGCTGCAGCAAGGGAATTACTTCCCAGACCAGAAAATACCATTGGGATGCCTGAATGCCTGTAGTTATCCTTTGGTGACCCAGCCTACTTTGATGGCCAGTGGTATCATGAAGGGCAGCCTGGACAGCTGGTCGGAGCGTTCAACTACAGTCTGTAGCAACGTGCAGGATGGTGGTAGAATGTGCATTCATGGCCGTTAAGGGTCGATGCAGATCATTACTTATCGCTCAGACATCAGCAAAACCAATGTTCCCGTTTGCTCATTTGCTGCTTGGCTGTGTGCTCCCACATCTTGGTGAGACTAGGGGGAGACATTTATGCTGGGTGGGAAGGCTGAGGAGCAGAATAACCTGGCCGCTGAGTACGAGCACCAAGAGACCAGGGCATTAGAAGAGCCACCTGGAGGCGGTGCGCATCAGAGAAGCTTGAAAACGAGTTTCAGCAGGGCCAGGGTACAGTGTACATCTGTTGCTCTTCCCCTTGATGAACCCTCCGCACTTGATGGACTCATTCCCTGTAAGCAATCCACCCTTCCCCTTGATGGTACAGTTTGGCGAAGGAATAAGTCAGTCTCGATTTAAAAGTCCTTTATTCTCATTTAAAAGTAATGTCTGTATCTGTTAAAAATCAGTATTTTTTCTTACTACTTTTCCCTGTAAGCAACCACCCCCCTTGGATGTTATTCTTTATTAAAAAGGAATTAAAAAGAGGCAGAGAATTCTGAAGAGTATCCCTGGCTGGCCTTGTCTTGGAAGGGAGGGAGGAAAGGCCAATAGAGCACATTTTAGCGTAATTACAGCTTTTGCTTGAACTCCAGGGGGTGGAGGCAGTAGGGTGGGTGCAGAAAAGCCTTTCCCCACAGGCGTTCTTACCGTCTGGGTGAGGGAGATATGGACGTGGGGGTTTTGAGGGTGGTTGATACCAGGGGCTGCAGCGGGCACTCTGCTACGGCGCTGCTCTTCCTGAAGATCCACATGCCGTTGGAGGAATAACAGTTGAGCAAGCAGCAGATCCAGCGTGCATCTTGCCACGCTGATCTTCCTGCTACACCTCTGATCTTCCTGCCTAACCCTCTCAGATCGTTCACTGGCAATCTTTCCCTAACTTGCTACCCACATCCTTCCAATCATCTGTTAATCCCTCTCATTGTGCGTGTGTACTTCCATAAATTTCTGTGAACATTTATCAATCGCGTCTTCCTTCTTCCTCCGCTTTGACCGCCAGCAAGCCTTTCGGAGATGGTGGCATGCAGAGAAATGTGCAGCTGCATGGGGGGAGGGAATAACGGGAGATAAGTATGTAGAAAGATACATTTACAGAAAAATGGCTAGTACTCTTCCACAAAGACACTATCCACCTTACAGAGCCATGTAGATTTCTATACAGGTCCATTTTTGCTCGTTTAAATATTACAGTGTCTGTGTGACTGGTGTGGCACACACAGAGACGCAGGTCCGGCACCCCACTTCCATGCGCGCGAGGTAAGGCTTTAAAAGTTTGGACTTCTCCACCGTTCATACACACGTGATCTATATGCCTTGTTCCTGTTAGAGGAACCTGCAAACCCCAACCCCCTCTCTCCCATCCACCACAGCGCATGGCTGCTATCAGGTAAGATCGCTGCTAATACTCACCTCCTTCACCCCCCGCAGCGCATGGCTGGTAGCTGGAAGATTCCTGCTTGCCAAACACTGAAAACTCTTCGCTATCCTTCCTCCCATCCCCCGCTCTGCCCATAGCAAAAATGCCATGTCTGCCTCCTATTACATTCCGATTTTCCACGGTTATGGGTGATATTTACAGTCTCACTCTTTTTGTCACAGTAGATAGGACAGAACGGATAATAACCCTCTGAAATTTTGAAAGCAAAATTGGGATTGACTCACTTGGGACTGAGTCATCCTGCCCTTATGGTTTATAAATAGAGTCAGTCTTGACAAGAATAGGATCAAGTGTATTTAAAGCAGTGTATCACAGCACAGCTGCCCGTGTCAGTATTCACAGAGGGGAGCCCCTGCAACTACCGGCACCCATTGCTTCCACCTTCCCGGGCTACCATGGCATGTCCCCCCCCCTCTTTGTGGCATGATGTTATGAAGAATGCAGGAATAGAATCAGAGACTTGTTAGTGAGATAAAATGAGAGGAGGCAGCCTCCATGGGCTATGACAATCCATGCAGTTCAGAATCTTTTCTTTACACAGAGAGGGAGGGGGCTGCTGAAGTTCAGCCCCAGTTGCAGAAGAAGACAGTTACCACCGTTCTGTACCATCCACTGTGAGAAAATGGGAGTCATTCCCATTTTACCCAGGCGCCCCCGGCAGCCCAGCCGGAGCACTCACTGGCTGACCATCTACAACTGGGGAGGAGGAAGGAGGCGATACATTCTTCACTGCGCAGCCATCGCGTCTGCCAGCAGCATTCAGTACAACAGGTGACATTTACAGTAGTCAAGGAATGATTTCTTTACTTTTCTCACTGTTGGGGGGGGGGGAGAGACTGATGAGCTGTTCCGTGAACCACGCAAGACACTGTGTTGTAAGCTACGACATTGGGCCCTCCGCCAAAGATAGCAAATAGTGTCAGAGACTGCTGTGGAGAGCTGGAATAGCTGGAGTCCTCAGTACCCCCTTCCCCTCCCTCCCTCCTCCTCATGAGCGTCTCATTTGAGTCTCTGGCTTCCCGTTACGCTTGTCACGCAGCGTGTGTATCCTGGAGTTTATTTTCAATGCTTTGGCATTTCCTGTTCTGTAACGGAGCTCTGATACAACAGATTTTCTCCCCATACAGCGATCAGATCTAGTCTCCCGTACGGTCCATGCTGGAGCTAGTTTGCATTGAACTGCATCGCCACCCGTGCTGATCAGAGCTGGACACTGGGAAAGCAGGAAATGTAATTCAAAAGTTCGCGGGGCTTTCTGTTTACCTGTACGCTGCATCGAGTTCAGACTGCGGACCAGAGCGGTCAGTGGTGCACTGTGGGATACCTCTCGGAGGCCAATAATGTCGATTTCCGTCCACACTAACCCTAATCCGAGTTGTTACTATCGAATTTAGCGCTACTCCTCTCGTCGGGGTGGAGTACAGAAATTGATTTAAAGAGCCCTTTATATCGATATTAATGACAACGTCGTGTGAACGGGTACAGCGTTAAATCGATTTATCGGCCATTAAACTGATTTAAAGGCGCAGTGTAGACCTGGCCTAAGCCTCTTCTTGTTCAGGAGCTATAGGTCCCCCAGTTCCTTCAGATGTACTCGACCTGTTTCTCTGTAAATAGTTAAAGTGCCAGTAGATGGTGCTCAGGAAAAGGTAGCATAGGTCCTCAGTTTTGTAGGACCACTCAGACTCATGGTGCACTGCCAATGTTAGCTCTTTCCATCCATGCTTAACAAGACTCTGGTGAGTTGGCCCCTGTGAGGTTTTGCAGAGGCGCAGCATCACCAGGGTGCAGCTCTGCCTCAATGCATCTGCCTCCTTCACTGCATGTGCTCCACTCCACCCCCACCCCCCGAATGCTCCCTGCAGCTGGGACAGCTGAAGAGTTGATACAAATGCCTCCCGTCCTCTATTCATTTGGAGGGAATAAAGGGCCTAAAGAGTCAAAGGTGTTAACAAAGCTATGAAACTGTCCAACCTTTAACAGTGTTAAACGAGGTTCTAGGTTTGACATACAGAGATCTCAGGCTGCTTAGTACCATGGCAACCACAGGATTAGGATGGAAAAGGCCCAGAGCCCCAGGACACTGGTGGTGGCAGCCATGATGGTAGGGTGACCAGATGTCCCGCTTTTATAGGGACAGTCCCAATTGTGGGGTCTTTTTCTTATATAGGCTCCTATCAGGGGTGGCTCTAGGCATTTTACCACCCCAAGCATGGCAGGCAGGCTGCCTTCAGTGGCATGTCTGCGGGAGGTCCGCAGGGACCAGTGGACCCTCCGCAGGCAGGCCGCCGAAGGCAGCCTTCCTGCAGTCCTCGCGGCGACCGGCAGAGCACCCCCAGTGGCTTGCCGCCCCAAGCACGCGCTTGGCGTGCTGGGGCCTGGAGCCGCCCCTGGCTCCTATTACTCCTACCTCCTGTCTCGATTTTTCACATTTTCTGTCTGGTCATCCTACATGATGGTGAAGCTTGCTTCTCCTTTTTCTTTCAGTCAGTGTCCACATTCATCTGCCCATCCCTATTTCCCCCTCCTCCCCCATCTCTTTTTTTTTTTCCCCAAGAACTCCAAAAGGAAGTGGAATAGCACATCTGCTCATGATTTGGTTCACCCATAGTCCTAATTTCCGATATATGAGTTTTGGTTCATTGGTTTCTGTTCTCATACTTCACCTGTTTACCAGGCATGATTTTAATACAATCCTTGAGTTATATCAGCAGGCATTTTTGTTTGGACTAAATCAATCTTTTTGTCTTTCTTTTGTACCTTTCCCTATCAACATTTATTATTTTAGGTTATTGTGACATTTTATGAACTTTCACCCACTCGTCACAGTTGAGCTCACAATTAGGGTTATTTGGTAGGACCATTATTATAACAATATATTCCCAAAAGGTGTTGCGGGAGGGATATGCCTGATTTATGGCCTCCAGCTGGTGTGATGGAGCCACAAGGCAATCATGAATCGGGCTCACAGGGAGCAGATCCATGGCGCAAAACACTGACATTTACATAAACACAACTCCATTTCAACCAGATTGTCCATACTAGTTATTACTTGAAGAACGTGCCTTGGGGTCTGTGGCTGATTGCAGCAAATAAACTGGTCCTTCATCATTGCCCTTCTCCACTGAGTACAGAACTTTTGAAACAAACTACAGCAATGTCTCCCAGCTCCAGCCAAGCCAGGCTTGATGCTGCTATAATGTTCATGTATATATTGAGTCTCTGTACATTCCAGCTTCCCTTCTAATAGAAGGAACAAGTTCAGTTTGCAATGGCAAAACATATTGCTAAAGGTGCAGTGCCTGTCTGTAAAAATCAGATCTAACCTGCATGACGTGCCTGAAAAGGAAAGCTTCACCAAACCAACGTAATGGAGTTATCTGATCAGAACTTCCCAGGATACAGCCAGGAGAGAAATACACACTTGGTTACACTCAGCTAGTAATTTTCCAGGCAGGAACAATGTACTCTGCAAACATCCCCAGTGCAGCTAGTACATCCCACCCACATACAGAACGGTTTGCAGGTCAGTAAACATCTGTTGTTGTTGTCTTTACCTAAAGCAGCAATGTTGATGCTATCAAATTTGTGAGTGCAGCATCCTGCATCAGCTTAACCAGACTTGCAGTGTGCCAGCAGATAATAAGGAATACCCCTAGACTCCCTGCTTCATCTGCCCTCTTTGTTTCTTCCCTTCATAAAGAAACAAAGAGTGCACTGGGATATTACTTGCTCTACAAACTTTCTTTGGGAGGTTATAAATGCATTTCTAGTGATGTGTGGCATGTCAGGGACAGTATATTTCACCTCACCCTGAGAACAATATGGAAAGTGTTCATGGCCTTGTGGATCCAGCATAGTCCAGCTGTGAGATGAGCATGTCCTCCATTTCTCCCCTGAGCAACTGCAGTGAAGGGAAGATGTGTATTTGTTCAAAGAATAAAATAAATGTAGGGAGAGGAGCGAGCTGGTGTGGCAATATTTGGAATATCATAGTCATACGTTTCTCTAAGCGCAGCATATTCCTGATGACACTCCAGCACTTTCATGAAACTGAAGGCCTTTAATAAGTCATAAATGGTATAGCTGAGAAGTATATAACAAGGTGTTGAGTCAGTGCAATGCTGTTGCAAAAAAAAGCAAATACAATTTTGGGTTGCATTAACAGAGGCATAGCATGCAAGTCATAGGAGGTGATAGTACCACTCTATTCTGCACTGATTATGCCTCAGCTGGAGTACTGTGTCCCATTTTGGTCACCAATGTATAGAAAGGATGTGGAGAAACTGGAAAGGAATCAGAGGCGAGCAACAAAAATGATCATAGACTTATAGGACTGTAATAGACCTTGAAATGTCATCTAGTTCAATCCCCTGCACTCATGGCAGGACTAAGTATTATCTAGACCATCTGTGACAGGTGTTTTTCTAAACTGCTCTTAAATATGCCCAATCATGGAGATTCTGCAACCTCCCTAGGCAATTTATTTCAGTGCTTAACCACCCTGAAAGCTAGGAAGTTTTTCCTGATGTCTAACCCAACCACCCTTGCTGCAAATTAAGCCCTTGTCTTCTTGTTCTATCCTCAGAGGTTAAGGAGAACAATTTTTCTCCATCCTCTTTGTAACAACCTTTTATGTACCTGAAAATTGTTATCACATCCCCACTCAGTCTTCTTTTCTCTGGACTAAACAAACCCAGTTTTTTCAATCTTCCCTCATAGGTCATGTTTTCTAGACAGTTAATCATTTTTATGGCTCTTCTCTGGACTTTCTTCAATTTGTCCACATCTTTCCTGAAATGCGGTGCCCAGAATTGCACACAACACTCCAACTAAGGCCTAATCAACACAGACTACAGCAGAAAAATTACCTTTCATGTCTTGCTTACAACACTCCTGCTAACACATCCCAGAATGATGTTTGCTTTTTTTGCATCAGTCCTTCACTGTTCACTCATATTTTGCTTGTGATCCACTCTGACCCCCAGATCCCTTTCTACAGTACTAGGAAGTCATTTCTCATTTTGTATGTATGCAACTGATTGTTCTTTTCTAAGTGAAGTACTTTTCATTTGTCTTTATTGAATTTCCTCCTACTTTTACTTCAGATCATTTCTCCAGTTTGTCCAGATCACTTTGAATTTTAATCCTGTCCTCCAGAGCACTTGGAACCCCTCCCAACTTGGTATCGTCTGCAAACTTTATAAATGTATGATCAAACAGATGGATTGCAAGCCATATGAGCGAAGGCTGAAGGAACTGAGTATTTTTTATTTAGAAAAAAGGGGATAAGGAGGGACATAACAATCTTCAAATATTTGAAAGGCTGCCATAGAAAAATTGTTCTCTCTTGTCAGGACAAAAGGCAATGGGTTCAAACTACAGCAGGGCAGATTTAGATTAAAACTCAGGAAACACTTCCTAACTATAAGAACAGTAGGACAATGGAACAAATTGCCTAGGGAAGTCATGGAATCTCCATCACTGGAGGTTTTCTAAAAGAGGCTGGTAGCCTTCTGTCTGGAATACTTTAGACACAACAAATCCTTCATCTTGGTAGGGGTTTAGACTAGATGACCCTTTCAGTCTCTTCTAATCCTATGATTCTGTATTTTTAACTTTACAGTTACATTCATCTGGAGTTTTTTTGCACAAGTATTTATCTAAAACATGGCGCATCTTCAGAATTAGTATGACTTAGGGGATAGCTCATGGGCCTGGCCTTTGTGAGTTGTGGGCACTGCTCTTGGCTCTGACATGGGCATACAGGGTGACACTGGACAAGTAATTGTAACTGGGTTTCCTATGTGTAAAATAAGCACAATGATGTTTGCTTCCTTTAGTAAAATGCTTTTGCATCTATAGATAAAATGTGGTTTATAAGAGCTTGGCATTGTTATCAATCCATCCCCCTGTAAAAGGCAGCCACTCTTGGGGTGACACACAGCAAATGTTTAATATCATGCAACAAAACTGCAAGATACTAAGTGAAGTTGCTACAAATGGGGATGGAGGAACTTTCAAACGTTTGTTCTAATTTGAAAATGATTTTCTATTTGGCAATGTTTGCAATCCTTTCGATTTTACTCCAATCTCTGCTACCCTATTTACCCCATCTGTATATTGGCCCATCACAAAGGGTTAACAAACACATCTCATCTTGCAAAGACTGAAAAGGGATTTTTAATGACACCAAGTGCTCTGGTTTACATCTAAGTGAGCAGAGTATCTCCTAGCACTTTACTGGAGAGTTGGTATATTGCTAGGTCTGGTCAAGATGAAAAAAAATAGTCTTTCAAAAATTTAAAGAAATTTCAAAGATTTTGTTTCAAAGTGATTAAAATAGACCATCTTCAGTTATTTTCTCATCTTTTTTATTTTAATAAATAAAAATGCTATCTTTTGATGTTTCTAGAATGGTTTTGATAGAATTGTTAGGTATTTTTTTAATATTGGATAAAAGGAATACCATTTTTTTGCAAAAAAAAACCCCAAAAATATTTTAACGCCTTTTTTTAAAAACAAATATTTTTAGTTGGAAAAATTCTAACCAGTCTATTTAGTTCTGAACTTGGCCTCAAAATAATATTAATAATAGAATCATAAAAATGTAGGGCTGGAAGGGACCATGAGAGGTCATCTAGTTCAGTCCTCTTAGCTAAGGCAGGACCAAGTAAACCTACACTGTCACCAACAGCTATTACTTAACTTTCATTGTTTAGGTTGTTATGAGCACATCAGGCCTTTGCTTTGGTGCCTTCACTGGTTCAGAGTCTGCTTCTGCTGCTTGTTTAAGACCTTGGTCCTGATTTTAAAGCAATCAATGAGATGCTAGCTATATAAGAAAACCCATCACCACCAAGATATGTTCCTCTGGGACAAGGCAAATCACAAAGCCAAGAACTAAAGACATTAAATCTGGAGACAAAGCAACTGAGGTGATCTAGTGTAAATTTCCAGAGAAGATTAGATAAATCCAAAATTTCATGATCTTTACAAAAGTCATAGATTAACAGATTATAAAGGTAGATGTGATCAGCTTGCCTGACCTCCTATATAATTAAAAGGAACAGTCACAAGAGAACCAGATGGTATTCACCCAACAGTTCTGAAAGAATTCAGATATGAAATTGCAGAAATATTTAACTGTGGTATGTAATCTATCACTTAAAGCAGCCCCTGTACCAGATGACTGGAAGGTAGCAAATGTAACACCTCTTCTTCTTCTTCTTCTTCTTTTTTTTTTTTTAAAGGCTCCAGAGGAAATCCTAGCAATTACATCTGGTAAGCCTAACTGCATTACCAGGGAAATTGATTGCAACTATAGTAAAGAACAGAATTACGAGACACATACATGAACATGATATGTTGGGAAAGAGTCAACATGACTTTTGTAAAGGTAAATCATGCCTCACCAATCTATTAAAATTCTTTGAGGCAGTCAACAAACATGTGAACAAGGGTGATCCAGTGGATATAGTGTACTTGGACTTTCAGATCCCTCACCAAAGGCTCTTAAGCAAAGTAAACAGTCAGGAGATAAGAGAAGGTTTTCTCATGGATCAGTAACTGATTAAGAGAGAGAAAACAAAGGGTAGGAATAAATGGTAAGTTTTCACAATATAGAGAGGTAAATAGAAGGGTTCCCCAAGGATCTCTACTGAGACCAGTGCTGTTCAACATATTCATAAATCATCTGAAAAAGGGGGGTAAACAATGAGGTGGCAAAGTTTGCAGATACAAAATTAATCAAGATAGCTAAGTATAAAGCAGACTGCAAGGAGTCACAAAGAGATTTTACAAACCTGGATGACTGGACAACAAAATGGCAGAAGAAATTCAGTGGTGATAAATGCTAATAAAAACTGGAAAACATAATCCCAACTATACATACAAAATTATGGGGTCTATATTAGCTGTTGCCATTCGAAAAAGAGATCTTGGAGTTATTGTGGATAGTTCTCTGAAAACATCCAGTTAATGTGCAGCGGCAGTCAGAAAAGCTGACAATGTTGGGAACCATAAGGAAAGGAATAGATAAGTCAGTAAATATCATAATACCACTATATAAATTCATGATATGCACACACCTTGAATGCTGAATGCACTTCTGGTTGCCTCCTCTCAAAAAAAGATATATATAAACATTGGAAAAGGTACCTAAAGAGCATCAAAAATTATTAGGGGTATGAAACATCTTCCATCTGAACAAATATTAAAAAGACTTGAACTATACAGTTTAGAGAAGAGACACTAAAGGGGGAATATGACAAAGGTCTGTAAAATCATGAATGGTGTAGAGAAAGTGTTATTTATCCCTTCACATAACACAAGAAACAGATGTCACCCAATGAAATTAATAGGCAGCTGGTTTAAAACAAAAGGAAGAACTTCACACAATGCACAGTTGACCTGTGGAACCCCTTACCAGGGGATGTTGTGAAGACCAAAAGTATAACTTTGTTCAAAAAGTAATTAGATAAGTTCATGCAGGCTAGCTTCATCAATGGCTATTAGCCAAAATGGCAAAGCCTCTGACTTGCCAGAAGCTTGGACTAGATGACAGGTGATGGATCACTTGATAATTGATCTATCCTGTTCATCCCCCTGAAGCATTTGGCATTGGCCACTGTCACAAGACAGGATACTTAGCTAGGTGGACCATTGGTCTGACCCAGTACGGCCATTTTTATGATTTTTTTTGTGATGTTGTATATAAGAAAGATGACCATTTGTATCATTATTGCTACCACTGTTACACACTTACAACAAATCTTATACTAAATATGGCATGTAAGGTGTCAAGATAAAAGTTATTATTTGCTAAGTGTGATTATCCTGTTTAAATCTATATATCATTCTGTATCTGAAATAATGAATATTGGCCACGTACTTGTATCTTACACATGCATTGTATTCCTGGGTGACCCTCCTGTCCCCAATAGAATTTACATCAAGACTAAACGATTGTGTTGATGGCCCCTCAAGGACTCAGAACTCTCATAATAGGCCATTGAAGAAATTCATCCTGTCCAGACAGCTTTTCCTGAGGATGCCTCAGATAGCGAGAGGCCAGTGGCCACCATGTAAGGACATGTGATCTGTTCATGTAACCTTGGACTTCATCTTAGGCCAGTAACTTTCCACAAACAGGGGCTGAGGGCTTTGTTTGGGCTAGTAAAATTCCATGCACATGGCAGAGGCTATAAAAGACCCCTGAAACATCTCTATTTTGTCTTCATTTCCTGCTTCATTTCTTTGGACTAGATTCTAACAAGGAAGCTTTGAACAAGGACTGATGACCCCCAATCTACTTGGGTGATTCCAGAGAAACTTTTGCAAACCAGCAGTTTATTCTATTGCTGCTACAAACCTGATGTAAGGACTTTGCAGTCACTTGTGTGTATATATATGATTCCTTAACCATTTATAACTCTACTCTTTTCTTTTATTAATAAATCTTTAGTTAGTTTACTAAGGTTTGACTGACAGCATGATATCTGGGTAAGATGTGAGATTCATATTAACCTGGTAATATGTGTCTGGTCCTCTGGGATTAGAAAGAACCTCACATATGGAGAAATGGGTTTTCAATAACCTCTCTATATATTAGACTTGGTTGTCTGCATTGGAGCCAAGGGCTGGAATGCCTAGAGGGGACTGTGTTTGTCTTCTGATTAACCAGTAGGGTACTGCAGAAGCACTTTTATTACTGGCTTGGTGACTAATTATAGAGTAAACCACCAATACCTGGGCATTGCCTGCCATATTTCTTGCAGTATGCCCTTAATGTGGCATTCTCTGTGTGGCTCTTCTAGGCACCTGGTCACATTCATAACATGGGACATAGGACTTTCCTGAATAGTTCCTGTTTGAACTAGAGTATATCTACTTCAGTGCTGCGATACCTTCTTGCCTGATGAAAATTTTCCATCAGAAATAGAACACCATTCACAATATCAACTACTCCCTCTTCTCCCTGAGTGGCAGTACACAATACTAAAAAAATACATAACTGTTTATCTCAATTATTTCAAGGAATTAGAGAGGTTTACAAATCTGAATTAAGGCTTATAATGCCCAGCTAAGGTGGTTATTGCCCAAACCATTTTACAAGCAGCTAAGCCAAGGTTGAGAGAGATTAAATAACATACAAACAATTGCAGAGCTGGGAAGTTAGCACAGAATTTCTGACTCTTAGTGCTCTGCATAACTGACATGCCTCAAAAATACAAATTAGTTACACTTAAATTGTGCTGTGGGTGGTAGCTGAAGCGGAATAAAAAAGGCTCTTTCAAATTCTGTGCTTTAATTTTCAAAGGGCTCCAAAGCCAGGAAACCGCACCAGTAAAGACTCAATAATCATCTAGTATGACCAATGATATATACGGGCAGTGAGAAGTCCAGCTTTCAGCAATTTCCTAGGTCAACAAGGAACAAATGGAGAAAGCAAATCCATGAAATAAGAAAGGGAAAAGGCCATTCTATGACTTAACACTGGTAGAAAGCTGTTAGAGCCAATACAATGCTCATGGATAAAATAGAGCTTTAATTAAATCGAAAACACTCTTAAGAGAAGGTGTGGAGGCTGAATATTGGAATTACTTTCCCCTGTTCTCACTTGTAATCCACATTTTGGTATTCAGAGCATGCATTACAACTCAGCCTAACCCTGTGGTATAAGCTGGAAAAAAATCTTTCTTGGATAATGCCATGCAAATTAGAAACCCAGACACCCCACTGTATTTCTAGACTGTCCAGAACAGGCAGACCTCCTCACTGACTTTTTCAGCTGCCCTGGATAGATGTTGAGTCCTGGAATATCTCCTTGCAAGGGTGCACCAATTTGGGCTAGTGATCAAAACAAACAAACAAACAAACAAAAAAGATTAGGATTCAAATTTGTACATGCACAAAAGTAATGGGATTGGGGAGCTGATACGGTCCCTTGTTTTGATTTTTAGCTAATCCCTTGCCTCCAGTCAATACATAGGTACAATCAAATGTAAAACAAACAAAACTCCACCCCAAAATTATATGAAAACAAATAAGCAACCAACACCCTAACAGAACTGCCATAAGGTTTGCAAACCATCACTCTTCGCTCTGCCTGCATATCATAACACTATATCAAAGGTCTGTGTTGTCTATTCAGATTGTATACAATTCAAGGCAAGGGCCAACTCTTACTCTGTTTGTATACAGTGGGGCTGGAGCCTGGAAGTTCTACTTTAATAATAATAATAATAATAATTAATAAGTAGAGATATCATTTCACCATTATGTCTGCAAACTACAGGCCAGTCAGCTTCACCAAAGTCCCAGGAAAAATCATGGAGAAGGTCCTCAAGGAATCAATTCTGAAGCACTTCGAGGAAAGGAAAGTGATTAGGAACAGTCAGCATGGATTCACTAAGGGGAAATCATGCCCAACTAACCTAATTGCCTTCTATGATAAAATAACTGGCTCTGTGGATGAGAGGAAAGCAATGGACATGTTATTCCTTGACTTTATCAAAGCTTTTGGTACGGTCTCCCAAAGTATTCTTGCCAGCAAGTTAAAGAGGTATGGGCTGGATGAATGGACTATAAGGTGGATAGAAAGCTGGATAGATCATCAGGCTCAGTGGGTAGTGGTCAGTGGCTCCATGTCTAATTGGTAGCCAGTATCAAGTGGAGTGCCCCAAGGGTCGGTCCTGGGACCGGTTTTGCTCAATATCTTTATTAATGATCTGGGGGATGGTGTGGACTGCACCCTCAGCAAGTTTGCAGATGATACTAAACTGGGAGGAGTGGTAGATATGCTGGAGGATAGGGATAGGATACAGAGGGATCTAGACAAATTATAGGATTGGGCCAAAAGAAATCTGAGGTTCAACAAGGACAAATGCAGAGTCCTGCACTTAGGAAGAAAGAATCCCATGCACTGCTACAGACTAGGGACTGAGTGGCTAGGCAGCAGTTCTGCAGAAAAGGAGCTAGGGGTTACATTGGACGAGAAGCTGGATATGAGTTGGCAGTGTGCCCTTGTTGCCAAGAAAACTAATGGCATTTTGGGCTGTATAAGTAGGAGCATTGCCANCAGCAATGTGCCCTTGTTGACAAGAAGGCCAATGGCATATTGGGCTGTATTAGTAGAGGCATTTCCAGCAGATTGAGGGAAGTGATTATTGCCCTCTATTCGGCACTGGTGAGCTCACATCTGGAGTATTGTGTCCAGTTTTGATCCCCCAACTACAGAAGGGATATGGACCAATTGGAGAGAGTCCAACGGGCGGGCAACGAAAAATATTAGGGGGCTGGGGCACATGTCTTACGTGGAGAGGCTGAGGTAACTGGAGTTATTTAGTCTGCAGAAGAGAAAAGTGAGGCGGGATTTGATAGCAGCGTTAAACTACATGAAGGGGGGTTCCAAAGACGATGGAGCTCGGCTATTCTCAGTGATGGCAGATGACAGAACAAGGAGCAATGGTCTCAAGTCGCAGTGGAGGAAGTTTAGGTTGGATATTAGGAAACACTGTTTCACTAGGTGGTGAAGCACTGGAATGGGTTACCTAGGATGGTGGTGGAAGCTCCTTCCTTAGAGGTTTTTAAGGTCAGGTTTGACAAAGCCCTGGCTAGGATGGTTTAGTTGGGGATTGGTCCTGCTTTGAGCAAAGGGTTGGACTAGATGACCTCCTGAGGTCCCTTCAAACCCTATGATTCTATGATTCAAACCATTCTGTTACTCAGTATATATGCACCCTCAGTCAGGGCTGCTGGAACTACGGGTGCTAGGGCGATGCAGCAACCCCTGGCTTGAAGTGGTAATAACAACCAAATACATGGCTTCCACTTTCAGCACCCTCACTATAACAATTGTTCCTGCGCCTCTGCACTCAGCCAAAACTTTGGATTACATGTACCATAATTATCCATAATGGGATTCACAGATACCACAGCTGACTATATTCAATTGATGGGTGGAAGAGAACACACTATTTCTTGTCTACAAGTATATGCTGCTGATATCTGAGGTAAGAGAATCACCATGGCGTATCACTAGTCAGAAGGTTGCTCTGGTCAGCCCAATCACTAAATGACAATTACAAACAGATAAAAACTGGAGTTGTCTGACCATTTCATCTAGTTGGGGGCAGCAGCTGACACTGTACACAAATATCACAATACCTTAGGTCAGAAGTTCTCTTACTGTGGTCTGTGAACCACCAGTGGTCCGTGAGTTTCATTCAGGTGGTCTGCAGATAGTTCCCTCTAAGATGCGCACCTGGGTGGCCGCACATGAGAGAATGAAGGGCCACCCATCTAATTAGTGGAGACGCCTAGGCGTGGCTCCACTAATTAGGTGCCTGGACCCTGGAGAAGATGCACATGTAAGGTGAGGTGGTGGCCTTGGGGGGATTAGGGGTAGGTGGGAGGGGGCAGTGGGATGAGAAGAGGGGATAGGGGAAATTTGAGATGTTCACAGCCGCAGCAGCCAGAGAAAGAGATGACTTTCCCCAGCTCCAGGGCTACAGCTGCTAGTGAGAAATGGCCCTCCTTCCTAGCCTCAGTTCTGTGGCTGCTGTGGTGGGGGAGAGACCCCCCCCCTCGCAGTCCAAGCTTGGGGGCTGCCGTGGTGGGGGAGAGAGGGCACATCCATTACATTAGAAAGGTAAGACTACTGATATTAGAATATGAGTTGTGTGATTTTATCTGTAGAACAAAAAAAGTTAAAAGTTTTTTTTATATATAGCACTTTTATCCAAAGGGATTTCCAATACTTAGCTAACGGTACAAACAACATTTGAAAGATCATTAAGTGGTCTGCCGAGACCCTCAGCAATTTTCAAGTGGTCCATGGAAAAAAAAAAGTTTGAGAACCACTGCCATAGGTAAATTACCCATTGGAACAGCTTACAAATGGTCATGGTGGGTTCTATTATTGGCAATTTTTAACTCAAGATTGGGTGTTTGTTTACATCAAGATTGGATGATATAGCTGCTCTAGGAATTATTTTGGGGGAAGTTCTATGTCCTGTGATATAGAGGAGGTCAGAGGAGATGAAGACAGTGGTCTCTTCTGGCTTTGCAATGTATGAATTTAGGAATCTATTAAATGGATGCCCCTGCCTCTAGCGGAATGAGGACATTGGACTTAAATCAAGTGTCAAACTAGGACCCTACAGAACAACACTTTGCACTGCCATTAGACAACCAGGTGTCTGGCTGATGAGAAGTTTATTCTTCCCATATTTCTACTTTAAAAAGATGAACCTGTGTATATGTAGAGGAACTGTAACAGGACTGAAAAGGATGTTTCAATAAGTCTCTCCAGCATCAGTATGTAAGGTCTGAAGGCATGGCTCAAATTTATAGAAATTTTAAAATCAATTAACATGTTAGGTTCTGAAGAGATATTGTAAACTGTCCAAAGTAATAAAATCAGCAATGCATGGCATTACTTTCCTCTGGGAAGAGCTTGAATAAATAAGACATTTATAAAAATGAACAGAAAATACGGAATGAATATCCCAAGAACCATGACAAAAAATAAGCTAAAAGAGAGATTGAATTTTCCTGTGAGTTCCAAAGGGAGACTGCTATTGTGGAGTTTATACATAATTTATAAGGGGAATTGGCCAGTTCACTCAAGTATACACCATATCAACTTTTGGGAAAGATTAAGCAAGCTGTCTTCTGTTAATTGAAATCAAATATAGGCCTGGGAGAAAATGACTTCTTCCCATGGACGAATACAGTAATGTCACATGGCCAGCAGCATTCGACAATTTGCTTGTGGCTTTCTTCTACAAAGTAAAGTTCTGCCTCAGGTCCTAGGCAGCCATGAAATGGTGACACAGAAGGCAACTATGCCATCTGCGATCTGTTGACTCCTCAGTACATTCAGAACACGTTTACTTTGAGTGTGTGCATTATAGGTAAAATCTCCACCCCAAACATTCCAAGTATTCAGTGCACTCATAGGAACATTAAAAACTGCCATACTGGATCAGGCCATTGGTCCATGTAGTCTGTTCTGTATCCGACAGTGACCAGTTCCAGATGCTTCAGAAGAAGGTGCAAGAAACCCTGCAATGGGCCATTATGGCACAACCTACCTTTAGGGAAAGTTCCTTCCTAATTTCTGTGTAATATAATCTTTCATCTTTACAGGAAGGTTTCTAATGATGAGAGCAGATGACAGCAGCTCTTGGGTTCTGTTGCTGTCTCTGTCATTGACTCTCCATATTACCTTTAAGAAGTCACTTAAACTCTCTGAGTATGCCTAAACAGCAGCTTGGAGTATGTCTCCCAGCCTGGATAGACAGATGCCTTGGCTCAGGTAGAGCTAGTGCACTCTATTTAGCAAAGTGGGTGTTGTGGCAATGGTGGTGGCATGAATTAACTACCTGAGTACGGACCTAAGAGATCAGGACAGTTTTTACTCAGGCAGCTAGTCCAAGCCAATGCTGCAACAACCACATTGCTACTTTTAGCACGCTAGCTCGAGCAGAGCTTACGCACGTCCATCTACACAGGCTTTGAGGTATAGTCTTAGCTTCAGTATATAGACAAACCCTCTATGCCTCATTTTACCCACCTGTAATTAAGACCCCCCCATATTTCACAGGGCTGCTGAGAGACTTCATTATTAGTGATTGTAGATCTTGCATGTTGGCAGGGGGTTAGACTAGGTGACCCTTGTAGTCCCTTCTAACTCTATGGTTTTATGATTCTATCCATACATAAAAGCTATAATGGTACACGTGCACATCATAACAATGCAGTGGCCCACTAGCATTTCAAACTTGCCACAGTAGTAGTGAGGAACATTACAGCAGTAACTGGAATAGAACTTAGGTGATGCCTCTATGGTGCATCATAAGAACTGCTTACCCGTGTGTCATAGCCCCTATGCTATTGAGTAAGGAAAAAATTTCTATGTTGTGTCCCTGCTATGACTCTGAAGTTCCAAATGGATATGCTATGCAAAATGTCAAACATTCAGTCCTAGGTGTCAATGAACAACAATACCCTATTTATAATGCAGGTGGAAGGTGTATGTTAAGACTTAGTTATTCCTAGGTTTTTCCTGCACCAGTTCATTTGGGATTTTGTCTGGAAGGGCAAGTCACCCTGGGGTTTCATAGATTCATGGAAGTTAGAAATAGAATAGATCATTTAGACTATTCCTTAAATCCACACAGCTCTTAAAGGGCAGGATTGTGCCCTACAGTTTATTTCCTAATGCTTTTCCAACTTCCTTTTGAATACCTCGATAAAAGGAGCTTTCAAGACACCCTTTAGAAGATGCTTCAACAGCCTAGCTTTCTTCACCATTAGGAAATTTCTCCTCAAGATTCGCTATGTGACCTATGTTTGAGGCAAAGATGCATAAAGCCCTAACAGCTTTGCCTACTGGGAGCAGTTGCTTCTTTAACTTTTGGAGGATCAGAAAAGCAGCTGGAGAGGCAGTTCCATCCTTGTGTCTGTGGGTGATGGGAGAATGCTGCATTCAGGATCCTGGAGTACTGAAGCGTGTGAGGGAATTGAGCTGTCTGAGCCAAAGTGAAGAAAGAATCTGGAGGGGAGAAGTAAGGAGTCATGAAGAAAGTCTGCAAAACCTTTTAAAGGAGCAGACAAGAAGAAAAAGTGCCAGCCCAGAAGGAGAAAGGAAGATAAGTACTTGAGCTACAAGGAGGAAATAAATCAGCCCAGACAGAAAAGTAATTTTAGACAGGTAGGTAAGAGAGAGAAAAAGCAGTTTAGAAACAAGTGAGTTTAAGGCTAGTATTGAGAATGTAGTTAGATTAGTAATGCTGGCAGTGTGAGAGGAAGAAAACTGTCTGTAGGGTAGAGGTTTTGTTGTTTAAAGATAATGTTTAGATCAAACAGGAGTTACCAGTGCCTAGAAACTCAACAGCTGCACTGCTTCAGAACCCAGGGCTTTTTTTTTTTCCATACCACTTGGGGACTGATCCAAACTTTATTACCAAAGCCAGTCGGAGTCCTTCTATTGACATCAGTGAGTTCTGGATCTGTCTGATGAGGCAATAAAGTAAACCCAGTCCTGTTCCCAGTGAAGCCATTGGCAGAAGGATTAGGCTCTTGAATTTGACCAATATTATTGTTAGGGATTTTGGTTGGGGACTAACTCCAATTCCTGCTTCTCTGGAGCTACAACTTTGCCTGCTGGCTGTAACTATCTCAGGAGCAACCAGGAAGGAGTAAGATGAGTACAATGTATTCCAAAGCATCGCAGCACTTATCAGTTGTGTTATTTTAATTTCTGACTTTACAAGTATTTAGGATCTATTAGTCTCTGCCAGGGGGCATGGATCAGCATTCGCACCACACTCCCCCATCAGCACCTGTCCCAAGCCGTGGAAGCTAATGATCCAACCCGTGGACCAAAGTGGGTGATGAATCCTGGCCCTATGCCACTTGCAGCACATTGTGCATATGCTAAGAAGAAGGAGTCTCTGCCAAAGATCAAAATAACCCCAAATATTAAAAAAAAGGAGGTGGAGAGGCAAAGTCCAGAGGGTTAGGGCATTGAATGGATAACTAGGAAGAACATAGAAAGAATAAAAGCCTTGAATAGTTGTATACATCAGATTATTATAGACTTTAGGGATAGGAAAGGTGACACATAGTTGGTCAAGGTTTGTTCCATATCGTGTAAGTGCTCAGATACTAAAGTAATGGGTGCTGTAAGGGACTGCGGAAGATTTTGTCACGGTGGTTTAGCTGAGGCTGTTCGCCTTCTCAGGGACAGGTTACTAAAGTGTGTTTTGTGCTAGCAAATGCTGTTTACAGCTGCTTAGAACCGCTCAGCCTGGGAAGCCGGCGTGTTTAGAAAAGCCTGGCCCTTTGCCATTAAAGATAGTTCAGTTGTGGGAAAGCTCCCACATGCCTATGTATGAGTTGTTTTACATGCTATTAGTATAAAGTTATATTTATTAGTATTTGTTTTGTTGCTTTGGACTTGTTCCCTGCTTTGAACTAGCAACGTGCCGAGTCCTCGTTGCGGGTGTGTTTTCTTTACCTTCATTAAAAAGCCATATCACTCACTGTGTGTGTGTGTGTGTCTCGTCCCTGCAGAGCACTTAGGCACATAACAGGTGTGATACAAACTCATTGTTGCATCGATAATACAGTGACCTGGGGCATTGCCCAGTCTAGGTCTGAATGTCCCAAATGATGAAGCTTCCACTGTTTCCTTTAGATCATTCACAATCTAATAGATCTCATTGTTAGCAGCTTTTAATAGATGGCGACATACCTACCCATTGCAGGGCTCACGCATTTGGTGCTGGTCACTATCAGAGACATGATACTAGCCATGGATGAATCTGATCTTTCTGTCAATTCTTATGGTCCTACACTCAGCCTCAACTTTCCCTTTCTAAATTTCCTCCCATTACTCCTAAGCTTAACCATTTGTTACATTTTAAATTATTCCTCTTCCTCCTTAATGTTTAAACCCTTTCGGGATATTTGCAGACTGTTTTCATGCTCTTTCTCACATATGCACCCTCCTAATTATTGTTTTGGCCCATCTGAATGGATTTAGCATCAGTGGTTCCTTGTAAATCATTCTTTAATAATTTTTTTGTTACCCTTAAATTGGTATATTTTATGTAATGTGGTGCCCAGAGACAAGCCCAATATTTCAGGGGTAGAGCACCAGAGTTGCCGATAGAGAGCTACGATCAGCCCCATTTCATATGTTCATCCCACACCTGCCTAGAAAGGGTTAACATAGATTCAGAAAGGGCCTAATTAACTCAACAGGCCACAGCTGAGGGGAATCAGGTGGCTAAAGGTAGGTCTGCACTACAGCAGGGATCGAGGCTCTGAGATAGATCTACTGGCGGTAAGACCCACCAAAATAAAGACCCGCCAAATTGACTGCAGATCGCTCTCCAGTCGATCCCTGTACTCTACCCCCGAGGAGAAGAGCAAGGTAAGTTGATGGGAGATTTTCTCCCATTGATCCCCCGCCCCGATGGTGTAGACCCCACAATAACTTGACCTAAGGTACGTCGACTCCAGCTACGTTATTCTCATAGTTGGAGTTGTGTAGCATAGGTTGACTTACCGCAGTAGTGTAGACATAGTAATCCCCTGACTGAGTGAGGGATCCCAACTGAGGAGGAACAAACCGGGCTGAATTTAGAAAGACAGGAAATTAGCAGCAGAGGAGACTGCTGGGAAAGCCTACAGTCACTCCCTGTAAGAGAGGATCATTTGGATGCTGCAGAGACAGGTAGCCTATAGTTACTCCAGGGGAAGAGGGAATTAAGAGGCTGGCAATAGATGGCAAGGAAAGAGTTCAGGGAAAGACAGTAAAGTCTAGAAGGGGACAGACCTTGGCAGCTGACTAGAGTGTCCCTGAGCCAGAGCCTGCAGTGGAAGGCGAGCTGGGTTCCCCTGCCAGTCACTAAGGGCATGGCACCATGGGGCAGTGAGTGGGAAGACTTCCTAAGAATGAGGCAGTAGTACAGAGGCATCGAATGAGAAGATTGCCTGAATTTCCTGAGTAAAGATTTGATAACCCTGGAATGGAAAATGCATATAGTGAGCCGGCAGAGTCACAGAGGGGCAGTGGTACCTCCTGGCACTAGAGAGAGGCTCCAGACGGAAAGAGAGGTGGAGTGATGTCATGCAATCGCAGAAAGAAGCATTGACCTCATGAAGCTAATCCCCAGAACATCTAGGAGGAGGTTCCATCCTAGCGGTGAGTTGAGCGCCCCATCACAGCCGCCTAACATCACGTTGGCCTATTCTTGCTGCCATGTGACGTGGCAAGCATGAGTCTAATTTGCTCTCCGCTATCACTGCTAAGAATCTTTACAGGTTTCTCCCTCCCACTGAATGGCTTGGATTATTTTTCCCTAGCAGTATCACCCTGCCTTTTTGCAAGCTGACTCCCTGTTCTTTTCTGCACATCTCTAATCTTTCTCCATCCCTTATTTTTTCTCTCTCCTCACTTGGTGTTCTGAATATGTCCCAATTTACCGTCCCCTGAAAAAAATCATTCATGTGATGTTTACACCTTCTTCAAAACCATTCATGACCATGTTAAAAAAACTCACACCTTGCACACTTCCCCTCAACTTGATACATCACTGTTTATTTCTGGCCTTTTTTTAGTCGCTCAGGCGCCTTTCAGTCCACATGACAGTGTTCACATTCATGTCAGTTTGGATGAATTTTCTTCATCCACTCATTTTTTAATTCATTCATTCAAAACAAAAAACAATCAAGATGATCTGGCAGTATTTGTTTCTTATGCTGCTTGTTCTTCATGCTTTTTTTGATTGATTCCTATTCCTTTTTCCCTTTTTGTATGCCTTTTTATAGTGCAAGCCTTATAGAGCAGGGATGCAAGTGGTGAGGATAATGGATTCAGTTCACTGACAGTTCCAAAAGTTGGTGGGGGTGAAAGTTTTGGGTCAACCCAAATGATTTGGTTTTAATTTGGCAGATGGAATGGACAAAAAAAACTATGTGAGGTCTGTCAAGGCTAATTCCCTACTCTGGCATGTCTAGTGCAGAAGGTAGGGGGCCACAAGGATTTTAAAAATTAATACTGGCCACTCCAGGCTGATATTAAACTCCCAGGGTTACAGCTTCTCTCTGGCTGTGGCTTGGTAAACACTGCCACCACCCAAATGCAAAACCCTTTTCTTGGAACCCAGGAAGGCACACTTGGGAATTCCTTCCCGTGGGGTACCCTCAAGCCCTTTCACCACCCCCCTCTGGGGAAGAGCTCAGAAAGAAAACAAAGGAAATTAGCTGTTGCCACCAGCTAATTAAACAACACATGCACAAACCTCTTAGGACACCAAAAGTCCAATCGTGTTCTTAAAAAAGACAGATTTTATTAAAACAAAAAGAAATAAAATACATCTGGAATTTAGACTTTTGCTACATTTTAAAAGAGCTATTCCAAAAATTAAGCACCCAAAATAGCTTTCTTGGGGGTTCAGCTTAAAGGTTACAAGCAAACAAAAGCATCTGGGGTTAGCACAGAGGAGTCCACTAGCCATAAGAAATAAACAGAAATAAACCTAATAAGTTGTTCTAGGTATGATCTATGATCTATGATCATACCTGGCTTAAAGCTTCTCATAGCATAACTTCTCCCTGTTCCCCTCTTTCATGGAGAGCAACAACAAGAGACAAAGGAGAAGTTTTTTCCCATTTTAAAAAGTTCTAGCCTTCCCATTAGCTCCTTTGGTCAGGTGCCCACTCCCTTTCCTTCACCTGGGGGACTTTTTTAACCCTTTACAGGTAAAGCAAGCAGAGAACAGCCACCAAGAGGGACTTTATAGATAGCTGGGTGGGTGGGTGTCCATAAAAAGGAGCTATCCTCCACCCCCTTTAATTTATCACAGGGTCAAACAAAAGAAGCTAGATATTAATATGCCTTATTATGTATTTGTAATAGGGTAACACCACAGGGTTCCAGTCAGGGACTGAGGCTCCGTTGATCTAGGTGCAATTCTGTAGTCCCTACATAGGAGTGAGCTGGGACACACAGCTCAACGAATTGTCCAGGAGCCGCTACCCAGTCAATGACGGAGGTTGGAATACAACCCAGAAGTCTTACTGCTCTGTCCTCTAATCCCTAAACATTACTGATGCTTCCTGTACTTTCCCCTTCCCCCAACTCTGCTAGATTGTGAGCAGCAGTTCTGGTTATATACGGCATTCCTTCCTGCACACACTTATTGTCCAGTACAGTGCTTTATGACTATTGCTGTGCAGGACTTTCCTACATAAAGAACAAGTTGCTGCACCGACTCCCCTGGGTAGTTCCAATAAACCCCCAACAAATCTCTGCAAATCTCAAAGTATCTCATTGTCAGAAGTGCAATAAATTGCTTCACAAAAACACTAATACTTTGAATTACTGTCTGCCCAGATTCTTCCTATCTGCCAAGAAAAAAAAAAGATAAAATAATCAATGCTTTTCATTTTCAGACAGTCTCGGCAATAGAGAGATTACATTTTGTTCAATTTTATTTTAGAAAAAATGTTGGATTCAAGTAACGTCAAAGTAACAATTTATTGCGCCACTTGGATCTCATAAGTAATAGGGCCTGATACCCACAGCTTGGAGTAAATCTCTGTCCATCCCTGGACCTTTCAGTGACCTATTCTCAGCGTCACCCAATAGAGGAGGATAGGAGAACGGTAAATTAGGTGCGAAACTTGTGGAGAAAGATTCATTATTGTATCCCACTCCAGACTTTTGTGTGACCTCAGGCCATTCACTTTAGCTCTGTGGAAGCATAGAAGCAATGATTTGGTGAGGAGAGCTGGGACAACTGGATTATTAGTATAGAGAAAGAGAAGAATGAGGGGGCGCCGTTGAATGGCTGCTGTCAACTAGGCACTGAAAGCGGATTCCAAACAGGATGAATCCGGACCATTTCATGTCCAGATTTTGACAGAACAAGGAGTAATGGCTCAGTTGCAGTGAGGGGAAGTTAGGTTGGACTTAACAAAACTTTTTTCACTAGGAGGTGTTGAATGCCTAAGAATGGTTTCATAAGGAGGTGGTTGGACTCTCTCCTTTGAGATTATTAAGGTCGGCCCTTATAAGCCCTGGCTGGGATGGATTTCGTAGTGGGGATTGTCCTGCTTGTAATTTTTGGCGAGGTCTATGGACTTAGGATGACCATACCTGAGTTTCCTTCAAACCCTGAATAGTTCTCACTGAATGAAAGCTCTTGGCTAAAGGGTCTGTTTTAATCACTAGAAATAAGACCTGGCATACTGGGTAGATCAATTAGTCTATCCCGCCCAATATTCGGTCGCATGGGCAAATGCTCAGGCTATTGACGGTCCAACCTGCAGGAGGCAATCAGAGAACTAACAGAGTAATGATCAAGTGATCTCTCTCTGCTGCTCCGCTCCACCTCTTGACAACGAGGTTAGGGACCCCACAGCTACCCGGTCTTGGCTAGTAACCATTAATGGACTTAACCTGCATGAATTTATCATTCGTTGTTTAAACCCTGCATGAAGTCCATAAGCCCTTTCAAAGCTCTCAGGCAAGGAGTTCCACAGTTGGGTTATGCTGCTCGGTGGAGAAGAATTTTTTTTGTATTTTTTTAAACACCTGCATTGCAGCATTAAATTATTCGGTTTTGGTGGAACCCTAGTTCTTATTATTATGGGAAACAAAGTAAATAACTTTTCTTATTTGTCTTTCCTCCAAACCACTCATGATTTTTATACCTGTACCTATTCCCCACACTCTAGGTGTCCTTTTTCCAAACACTGCAAGTCCTAGCCGTCTATTAAATTCTATCATATCATGGTGAACCTGTTGTCAAACCCAAATCATTTTATATGCACTTTCTCTGAACCTTTACTAAGGCACGAACTAATCTATCCTTTTTGCAGAGAGGAGGAAGAACAGAATAATTGTATGTATCAAGACATTGGGGCATACACTGGGGGGAGTTCATATAAAATGGCATAAGTCAATGTATCGTCTTATTCTCTATCCCTTTCTGAATGATTCTAACATCCGGTGTTTGCTTTTTTGATGGCGCTGCAACTGTAGTGGACGTCTCAGAGAACTATCACATGTGACCCAAGATCTTCTTTCCTGATTAGTTTGTAGCTAAATTAGCCCCCAGATCATATTTATGTATAGTGGGGTTATTTTTTCCGAATGTGTGTGCATTACTTTCACATTATAGACATTCAATTTATTTCATTTTGTTGCCAACCACTTAGGTTTGTGAGATCGTTTGGGAGATTCCTTCACAGTGTGTGCTATTGGTCTTAACTATGTTGAGCAGTTTAGTATCATCTGCAAACTTTGCCACCTCACTGTTTACCCCTTTCTCCAGATCAGTTATGAATAAGTTGAATAGGATTGGTCCTAGGACTGACCCTTGGGGCACACCACTAGTTACCCCTCTCCGTTCTGAACATTTACTATTTATTCCTACCCTTTGTTCCCTGTCTTTTAACCAGTTCTCGGTGCATGAAAGGATCTTCCCTCTTATCTCATGACAACTTAATTTATGTAAGAGCCTTTGGTGAGGGACCTTGTGAAAGGCTTTCTGGAAATCTAAGTACACTATGTCCACTGTATCCCCCTTGTCCACATGTTTGTTGATCTCTTCAAAGAACTCGAATAGATTAGCAACACATGATTTCCCTTTACAGAAACCATGTTGACTTTTGCCCAACAATTTATGTTCTTTACAATTGTTTCAACTAATTTGCCTGGCACTGACGTCAGATTTACTGGTTTGTAATTATCAAGATCACTTCTAGAGCCCTTTTTAAATATTGGCGTTACATTAGCTATCTTCCAGTCATTGGGTACAGAAGCTGATTTAAAGGACAGGTTACAAACCATAGTTAGTAGTTCCACAATTCCACATTTGAGTTCTTTCAGAACTCTTGGGTGAATGTCGTCTGGTTCCCGGTGACATGTTACTCTTAAGTTTATCAATTAATTCCAAAACCTCCTCTAGTGACACTTCAATCTGTGACAATTCCTCAGATTTGTCACCTACAAAAGACAGCTCAGGTTTGGGAATCTCCCTAAGATCCTCAGCTGTGAAGACTGAAGTAAAGAATTTATTTAGTTTTTCCACAATGACTTTATCATCTTTAAGTGCTCCTTTTGTATCTTGATCGTCCAGGGCCCCCACTGGTTGTTTATCAGCCTTCCTGCTTCTGATGTACTTAAAAATAATTTTGTTATTACCTTTTGTGTTTTTGGCTAGCTTTTCTTCAATCTCCTTTTTGGCTTTTCTTATTACATTTTTACACTTTATTTGACAGTGTTTATGCTCCGTTCTATTTATCTCATTAGAATTTGACTTCCACTTTTTAAAAGATGCCTTAATATCTCTCACTGCTTCTTTTACATGATTGTTAAGCCATGGTGGCTCTCTTTAAGTTCTTTTACTGTGGTTTTTAATTTGGAGTATACATTTAAGTTAGGTCTTTATTATGGTATCTTTGAAAAGTAGCCATGCAGCTTGCAGAGATATCATTCTAGTCATTGTACTTTTTAATTTCTGTTTAACTAACCTCCTCGTTTTTGCATTGTTCCTCTTTCAGAAAATAAATGCCACAATGTTGAGCTGCTGAGGTGTTCTTCCCACCACAGAAATTTTTAAATGTTATTATATAATGGTCACTATTGCCAAGCTGCCCTGTTAGAGTTACCTCTTGGACCATATCCTGCGCTCCACTCAGGACTTAACCGAGAATTGCCTCTCCCCTTGTGGGTTCCTGTACCAGCTGCTCCAAGAAGCAGTCACTTAAAGTATCGAGAAATTTTGCCTCTGCATTTTGTTCTGATGTGACATGTACCCAGTCAATATGGGGATAATTGAAAGCCCCCACTATTATTGAGTTCTTTATTTTGATTGCCTCTCTCATCTCCCTTAGCATTTCATAATCACTATCACTGTCCTGGTCAGCGACAAAAAGTCCTGCGACACCTTATAGACTAACAGACATATTGGAGCATAAGCTTTCGTGGGTGAATACCCACTTCATCAGACGCATGTATTCATCCACAAAAGCTTATGCTCCAATATGTCTTTTAGTCTATAAGGTGCCACAGGACTCTGTCACTTTTTACATGTCCAGATTAATATGGCTACCCCTCTAATACTTGTCCTGGTCAGGTGGTTGATAATAGATCCCTGCTGTTATATTCTTATTAGAGCATGGAATTACTATTCATAGAGATTCTATAGAACTCGTGGATTCATTTAAGATTTTTACTTCATTTGATTCTACATTTTCTTTCATATATAATGCCACTCCCCCGCTGCACGACCTGTTCAGTCCTTCTGATATATTTTTTACCCCAGAATGATTGTGTCCCATTGATTATCCTCACTCCGCCAGGTTTCTGTGCTGCCTATTATATCAATATTCTCCTTTAACACGAGGCACTCTAGTTCACCCATCTTATTATTTAGACTTCCAGCATTTGTGTACAAGCACTTTAAAAACTTGTCACTGTTTATTTGTCTGCCCTTTTCTGATGTGTCAGGTTCTTTTTATGTCAATGTTTCTCATCTGATCTGGCCCGTACTTTATCCTCTTCCATCCTTTCCTCCTGACTAAAACATAGAGAATGTGTATCAATAGACTCTCCTCTAAGCGAAGTCTCTGTCCGATTCACATGCGTCTCAGCAGCAATAGGCTTTCCCCCCATCTCTTAGTTTAAAAACTGCTCTGCAACCTTTTTAAAGTTAAGTGCCAGCAGTCTGACTCCACCTTTTGTTTAGGTGGAGCCCATCCTTCCTGTATAGGCTTCCCCTATCCCAAACGTTTCCCCAGTTCCTAATCTAAACCCCTCTTCTCTACAACATTATCTCATCCATGCATTGAGACCCTGTTAGTGGCCCCTGTTCGCAAAGCTCCCTGGTCACTGACTCACTGCTTAATAAAGCCTTGGGCTTCCTGATAGCCCCACCCCCTGACTAAGGCTTAGCCAATGAACAGAGGTTTCTAGATTTCAAACCTTGTTTAGAAGCTCCCAGATTCCAAATGCTGGCCACAGCACACGGTCCAACAAACAAACACAAGCTCATCACACAGCAAGTAACCCACAAACACACACTACAGACAGCCACTTGCCCCCCCCCCCCGAGGCAGCCCTGTTGGGGTAAGTGAGGCAATTTGCCCCGGGCCCCACAGGGGCTCCCACGAGACAATAGTATTCTATAGCATTGCAGCATTTTTTTAATGGAAGAGGTCCCTAAAATTGCCTTTCCCCAGGCTTCCTGAATCCTCTGGGAAGCCCTGTACCCCAAGGCTCCCATATTTGCTCCTCCTTCACCTGGAGAACTCCCTCTCAAAACTCCCTGTTAGCAGAATGTGTGCTCTGCTTAAAATTTGCATTTAAGCAGTAAAGAGAGTCCTCAATCAGGAAGCGAAACAAAGGAAGCTCAAACAGTCAAGGAAAAAGTGGCAGGCAACATCCTTCTCTAGATTTATTTTGTCTCCTGGTTTGCAGATGAAAATGTCACTCAAAACATTTAGATTTAAACAAATCAGCAAATTCTGAGAAAAATCACTGATATGTTTCCAGACAAGTAGGTTCAGTAACAAATCTAAATCTTCCCAACAAAGATTCACAGGTTCATCAATGCTGATACCAGTCAGCTCTGTGTTCTTTGGGAACCAGGGTGCAGCCTGTCTGACTCATAAAAGATATCCCCCACACATACCAGCCTCTGCTTAAACCAAAGCTTATCAGAGAAAAGACTTGCAGCGAGCAATGAAGGACGGTGGGAGACACACCTAGACCCCTCCTGACAAGGGTGATAACATTAAGACATCTCTATTAGCATACAAAATGGAGAACAGAGACACCTCCCCTAGTCTCATCTGCATGAGAGATGGGACAGGGAGACATCTCAGTTTGCATACAGAATGGAGAACAGAGAACTACACAGAAAAGCAGGGAAGCACTGCATCATGGGAATCTCTGCTCCAGATGCTAATGAACCTATACCTGCACACACCCAGCTCAGCAATTATCAGACCAGTTCTAGAAATGAATCCTTGATTGATATCCAAAATACTGAAGCAGCCTAGTTGCACTGTGAGCTCCCTAGAAGAAAACACTACCCATAGCCAAGAGTGAACAGCTCCTATTGTCTAGCCTAAAGAAAATCCTTGAATCAGAGTCATCAGTTTACCTATAAGCATATCTAGTGTTCTCCCTTTAACCATTGTATGTTCTCTACAAAAATCCCTACTCACCTTCTAGTCAGGGTTCTGATGCTTAGATCCAAACTATGCATCAGTTCTAGTGGGACTCTATCTTCTCCTGACTGATCGTGCTGGGGACTCTGCCTGTCTCCTGCCCTCAGAACCCTGAACTACCACCGTCGCCTGGGAACCCCAACCAGTTCAAGCTTCAGGGAGTGGTGAGATCCTCTTCCTTCTCTCTCTGTTTTCCTTTCTGCCTTAGGTATTAACCTTTAATAATGTATGTCATGTTGGGTTAGCCCTCCTTGTGTAGTTATCACTATTATTCAATAAATAACTTTTATGGTTAAGCTGGTTGCTTCTCTCTCTCTTGCTGAACTTTATTCTTTTCTGTTTTAACTTCCCCCATTTACTCTACAGCAACGCTTCTTTTACCTAAGCTAAAGATTCCTGCAGCTCCCAAAATACTGTGGGGTTTGCTCATCAAGTAGGTTACTACCAGTACAATTGTGATGTGAGAGTGGGGAATAGGGATGTGCTGAATCTGGGACACATAAGGGTAACAGCTTGAAAGTGCTGCTTGACCCAGTCCATGGAGCCTAGGGGCATATAAGGAGAGGCAGCTTGAAAGTGCTGCTTCATCCAGCCCAGTGAGTCCAAAGACATGTAAGGGGTCAGCTTGACAGTGTGATTGACCCAGTCTACTCAGACTTGGGGTGTGTGCATGTGTGTGTGTGTTTTCATCCAATTCTGGGGCTGGAGAAACCCAGCCCTTGGGAACCCAGATCCTGCAGGGTAGCTCCATTGGGAGGGGACTTGCAGAAGGGAGAAGTAGAGCTCCATTTGAAAACACAAGTGACACAAGCAGCACATTGACAGAATTACAGAACACACCCTGACCTCCTTCCCAGAAGAGTAACCCGAATAAATGAGCATACCCCAAAGTAATGGGCAAATCTGGGAACAATGCACAGATGAAATGTCACCTGTGATTAAATTCATATTAAAAAGTATAACATATACTAGAAAAATCAGAAAAGAAGAACTATAGAATCAGGATCAAGAGAAGTTTTCTCTGACTAAATATGGGCATGTTTGGGTGGAGGAAAAGGATTTATATAGACGAGCTAATACATAAATTAAGGCATATAGAGATTCACTCCCTTCTTCAAATTCACACAATGAGTCTACAGGAAATAGAATACCAGGGGTCTTGGCTCCTTGGCATATGTTCTCCTTTCTGTTTGGGCCACATATGTTCCCACTGACTAATCCACAACTCCCTCCCTCTGGGAAAGAGTCAGTGTTGGGTGGGCGTACCCTTAACTGAATATCCCAGGGCATCAGTACTTTCCATAAACTTTCAGATGTTTGGGTTCCCTCTGAAGAATGGATGGGGTCTCATGGTCTCTTCTTTTTATCAATATTTGGCAATTGCCGGTGCATGAAAATGTCCACAACAGTTCTGAATATTTCTTTTAAGTCCCACCACAGGTTCTGAGAGGCCACATGTTGCCTTGGGAGCATGCTTTGGCTAGATTTTAACTGAAGCCCATGAAGTGAAAGTCTTTTCTTTTTTTATTTTATTTTTTTTCACAAAACTGTCCATTTCCCAACCATATCTTTCTAGGTAAAAGAAAACATACAGAATGCTGGAGGTCTTTGTTAGACATAATGGGTGTAGCAATACTTCCCCTGACTTCAGTAAGTCCGGGATTTTCCCCAATATATTTAAAAAGTACAACTCTACAGTAGGTTCTGTTCTTGTATAAGACAGAAGATATCTTTGTTATTGTTTCTTCTGCCACCCATCAGTGAGAAGACCCAAACATGGATAAAATGTTGAAAATTTTGGATGATCATCTCTGTCTGATTCATGACAGTCAAAATGTGTGCCTCCATGGCTGCTATTTAATTTAAACCAGGATGCTAATCCAACTCACAGGCTGCATTCTTGGCTATGACAGCCTCCAGATCGCCAGCTGAGCGTCTGTCAATGTTCTGATTTTTCTAATTTTCACTTCTATGTATCTATGTGTACTTATTTTCCCTTTGGAAGGAAAGGACAAAGCGTCAGTGTCAATCAATCATTTTGGGACATAGTGCTTATTCCCCTGGTTGTCCCATCAATTTAATTTCTGGGCAAGCTCAGAGAAACCAATTTAAATCAGTTTTGGATACAAGCTTCCTCAGAATTCAGGGATATTTATGTAATCCAGTGTTTCTCAAACTGGGGTTGCCATTTGTGTAGTGAAAGCCCCTGGAGGGCCAGGCCAGTTTGTTTACCTGCTGCATCCACAGGTCAGGCCGATCGTGGCTCCCACTGGCCACAGTTCACCACTGCAGGCCAATGGGAGCTCCTGGAAGGGGCGGCCAGTAAGTCCCTCGTCCTGTGCCACTTCCAGCTGCTTCCATTGGCCTGGAGCAGCAAACTGTGGCAAACCGGCCCAGCTCGCCAAGGGCTTTCCCTACACAAGCAGCGACCCCAGTTTGAGAAACGCCGATGTAATCCATATTAACGCAATGTGGAGATTTTTTTCCCCTTGTGTTAATGGACCACATAGAAGTTTAAGTTCCTGCTTCTGCAGCCAACTAATAGGCCCTTGTCTTTCACCTCAAGTAGTAGTGGTGAATACATTTAGATTCAGGGGTCCTCGGATCAATACCAGTCACATTCAGATTCCAGGTTTTGCTTTGGCCCAATACAAAAATTGTGTCCATGGTGAAACTAAGATTCAAAACATCCAGGATGTTCAAAACTGGTCTCTGAGTTTGGGTCAGTCCCTAGTGATATGTGAACAAGGTGTTGGATACAGACCCACCACTATGAGTTACTTATTTATCCTTAAATAATTGAAGTTGGGTGAAATAGGAAGGCAACATTAGGAAATCATTATGATTTCTACAAGACCAGTGCTGCATAAATCAGAAAAATAGAAATGTACTTTAGCTTTTGCAGTCCCTACAAAAATACAAGTATTTCAAAGTGATTGTTGAAACAATATGTTTAGTTAATGTTCTTGTACGTTTTTATGTGTCCCCTTCTAGCAGCTTATACGGAGGAGAACTGACCCTTACTGATTTAGTTCTCTACCTCAAGTAGTAGAGATCTGTGTTGTGTGTGGATGGTGCCAGACTCAAACTTATTGAGGATCCACATTTGTTCTGTAATACTTACATTAGCAGTATGGACTTCCTCTATAGATTCTTGTGGCACTCTTTACAAGAGACATGACCATCTCCACAACTGTATGGCACAGCTACATTTTGTTTAAGTGGAGAGTTTGGCTATGAATGCCACATCAGTCTTACAAAACAGAGCATTTTGCGTGAGATTTTATTATCGCATGTGCCACCATGAATACCACACAGTTTGATGCTAAACCATGTCAGTCCTAGTTCACTCTGAAGTTTAGATACTTGAACAGACTCTTCAATAATGGCCCGAACAAATGTCCACTGAAAACAATGGATCCTTCCCTTGACTTCTGAGAACATCGAATCAGAACCTGCAATTTGATCTGAGGTTAGACTTGCCAGATGTGACAGGGTGTAAATGCATTCCAGTATGTAAGCAGTACCCTGGTAATTCCTTATTGCATGACTGATATGAACTTGTTGTTATAAAAGGAAAAAAACAGCTGGTGCAAAGGGAGATGGTGTGTCATGTTTTCTCCAAGCTGGCCAAAGCTGGAAAGTTCTTAGGTAGGTCTTTGCCCAGCAGCTTGACTTGTTTAGTTCTGGTTTTGAATTTGGTCTTCAGAAATAAAACAAGCACTGAGGAAAAGGATCTGAAGTGACCTGTAGATGAGACTTTCATATTCTAGTCATGGCTTCTGAGTCTGCACATCATCTTACAGAAGGAAACTCCAGAAGCAGCAGAGTTTCATTGTGAGCATTTCACGTAAACATTTCATTGAGCACACGTGAAATAGTTTGTCTTCTTACACAGGACAAGACTCTAATACAATAACCTCAAAAGAGACTCTTTTAATGATGTATTTTCCATGTAGAAAAACTGTGCTCCTTTTGTTTTTTGTCCCCACGCCTAATAAGAAGAAATTCAAGGTGTCCTGGAGGATTAGCTGGCAAAAAGGCCCAAATGGTCTGACTAATACTTTTTAAAGTTGGCTGCAAATATCATAGCATAGCTTCTGACTGTCATTTTTGATCTCTCATTGACAAGGAAAAGCTCCCTGGGAGCTGGGACTTATCTTTGTTTTATGAGCTGCTGCAGCACTGATGATAGTCAGAAGGGAAGAGGAAATGGACAAGGCAGACACAAGGAGCACACGTACAATGAGCGAGAGAGGATCCATTAGCTCTCTTGATAACACAAGGCAATTTCTTAGTTATTGGACTGAGTCTTTGAGAAATAAATGTGTCCTGGGAATGTCTGTATTTTACTTATTTTGATGCTGACCTAATTTGGAGAGTGAGACATGGTTGCATTTGAAAGCAGTTTTATCATGTATGATGGCAGCCTCAATTGAGGTGTAGCGAGTGATCTTGAAAGAATTTGTCAGGGGAAAGTTTTTTGAAAAACCAATTATATTTTTTCCCCACTTCTGTGGCCCCCATTCCTGTACTATCTGGACACTTCACA
This sequence comes from Chelonoidis abingdonii, assembly GCF_003597395.2. NCBI lineage: Eukaryota > Metazoa > Chordata > Testudines > Testudinidae > Chelonoidis > Chelonoidis abingdonii. The sequence continues at coordinate 10,093,421 of NC_133774.1, forward strand.
ATCTTTAATGGATTTATCCTCCCAACACCCATGGAAGGTAGGGAAGTGCCATTGTCCCCATTTTACAGACAGGGAGCTGAGGCACACAAAGACTAAGTGTTTTGCCCAAGGTCACACAGGAAGCCAGTGAAGAAGCAGGAGAATGAACTGCTCCAGCTTTCCTGAACTGCAGCCTAACTAATGGTTCATTCTTCCTTTCAGAGAATAGAATCACAGAAGAAGATTAGAGTTGGAAGGGACCTCAGGAGGTCATCTAGTCCAATGCCCTGCTCAAAGCAGGACCAGCCCCAACTAAATCATCCCAGCCAGAGCTTTGTCAAGCTGCACCTTAAAAATCTCTAAGGATGGAGATTCCACCACCTTCCTAAGTAACCCATTCCTGTGCTTCACCACCCTCCTAGGGAAATTGTTCTTCCTAATATCCAACCTAGACCTCCCCCACTGCAACTTCAGACCCCTGCTCCTTGTACTGTTGTCTGCCACCACTGAGAACAGTCAAGCTCTAGCCTCTTTGGAACCTCCCTTCAGGTAGTTAAAGGCTTCTATGAAATCTCCCCCTCACTCTTCTCTTCTGCAGACTAAATGAGTCTAGTTCCCTTAGCCTATCCTCATAAATCATGTGCCTCACCCTTCTAATCATTTTTGTTGCCCTCCGCTGGACTCTCTCCAATTTCTCCACATCCTTTTTGTAGTGGGGGGCCCATGTGGACACAATACTCCAAATGTGGCCTCACCAGTGCTGAATAAAGGGGAATAATCACTTCCTTTGATCTGCTGGCAATGCTCCTGCTAATGCAGCCCACTATGCCATTAGCCTTCTTGCCAACAAGGGCATGCTGTTGACTCATATCCGGCTTCTCATCCCCTGTAATCCCCAGGTCCTTTTCTGCAGAATTGCCACTTAGCTAGTCGGTCCCCAGTCTGTAGTGATGCATGGGATTCTTCCATTCTAAGTGCAGGACTCTGTACTTGTCCTTGTTGAACCTCGTCAGATTTCCTTTGGCGCAATCCTCCAATTTGTCTAGTTCATTCTGTACCCCTATCCCTACTCCCTACAGGAATCCTTGTTTGCCTGTATTTTAATCTTTTTACTGACATCTGTTTTACATCAGTTACTTTCCTCACCTCCTGACTTACTCCTGGGTCAGAGGGCAGAGAATGAAGCCTGCTTTATACATTGTGTTGTCTACCACTGAAACTGAATGGCAAAACTTTGTAATGGGAACAGCATCAGGCTCTGCATGGAAAAATCCAAGAAGAAGCATAGTCTAATGGTCAGAGAAGTGGACAAAGAGTTTGGGGCTATGGAAATTGCCACATCATTTTTCTTTTTCCAAACTGACTCCATCAATCACTTACGGTGCTGCATGGAACAACAACGATTGCTACTTTGAAGTTCTCTTTTTGCAGTTGCCATTTTCCTTTTTTGCTTTCCCTCCACTCTCTCATCATGGGTTTGCTCTCCCATCCAGAGACTTTCCTCACAAAAGCTCTGTCTTCATTGCAAAAAAGTGAGGATTTTTCTACAGAAGGATAACGAATGTGTTAAAAAAAAACCCTAGAGGAGATAAGACACAGAAGTTTTTTTACTGAGAGGTAGCTAGGCAAGGTCAGCATTATCCCCCTGCCCATGGTTGATCATGCCTAGCCTACATCATGATAAAACTACAGTGCCTTTTCTCCACCAGGATGGTGCAGAAAGATGGGTAATACGCATTAGTTATCCCATGGGAAAAACTTACCTTTTTGTGTTTTCCACATTAGTGAGCTCACTTTCCCTGGCTGTCCCAGAAATTTGGCTGATTTTTCTGTTTCCCCTTTCCACATGTCCCCTCTGCCCCTTTTTGAGTCTTCCTTCCTGTCCCCCAACCCCTATAAACACTCCCAAATTTGGGTCCCTTTGTGTATTACCCAATTGTGCCCGTTCAGTTTCTCTCTCTCCTCTGTTGCAATGTTCACCCTTGTTTTGCCATCTGATTTAAATTATGTACTATTTTCTCACTATGCCTCAGTCCAGTTCCTTTAATCTCTCCCATATTAACTGCAGTCCTGCCCCCCAGACCACCCACAGTCACTCTCGCTGAGACTAACGTGCTAGTTATGGCAACAGTTATGTTGGTCACATTCAAAGAGTATAAGTGGATACAACCGTACTTCAATTTGTTTAGACAGCAAAGCTCTTTAGTATGTGCTCGCGTCCTATTTAATTCAATAGGACATCTTATCTATTCTATTCTGTTTATTATAATACTCTCCTTACCACAGTATCTGAGGTCCTTCCAACAGTGCCCAAGTGACACAACCAACAGTCATGTAAAGTTTGTTCTATTTGTCAACTTCATTGGCAACAATGGGAACTGTTGCCACTATGCAACCCCTAGTACAGATCTTATCTAGCAGCACCTGCTACACATGCTGTAGGTCGAGATCTGTCAATTCCTTTCTTACAAGGGACTTTAAAAATTCAGCTGTTAAGAAATGAAAACTCCTTAAGCTACAACTTGCCACACACGGTACCAAAAGGGTCTTCCTCTTATTTTGACAGTCTTTTTGTCTGACTGTGATTGAAATACACAACTGATCTTGTTATTCACATAGCTGCCAGCTTGTCTAGCATATGATCGTGTTTGTAAGATAATTTTTTGTAGACATCTGTTTTTGTTGTTGTTGTTGTTTGTTTTTTTTAAAGCAAAATATAAACTAAAAACCATTGGGATAATATCTAAGTATGGCATACATTCTAAATGATCAAATCTTAGCCTGAAAATGTTATTCACACTGAAATTCCAAGAGATGGTCTGATCTCACCAGGAGATTATAAACATGTTCTAAAAAATTAGTAAGTGGACACCTCCATTTGAGTTGTATCATTTTACACACAGTTGAAAGAAGTTGTTTCAAACAAGTTACTTATGAGAGAGAAAAGCAGAAATGGCTCCCCTCCAGGCCAGTGCTTAGTGTTTATCGCAGGTCAAACAGAGCCAAAATAGAGGGTGAGTACCAGGGTCATCATACTTGAATCTCTAAGATGCATGTATTTCATAATTATTATTCATTTAGATTGCAATAGTGACCAGAGCACAGAGGAAGAAAAACCCTCTCCCCTAAGAGAGAAGATCCTGATAATACAATTTAATAATTATTTTGGAAAATACCTTCCCCACCCATTAAGGGGTCATTATTGTAAAAAGTCCAGTTTTTAAATAGAGAAGGCAGTGTGCTATAGTAGGCTATGAAAGGGATCTGAAAGCCAGAAATGCCTAATGTCTTAGCCCACCCAAATTATTATTTGTTGTGACCCCTTGGGTAAGTCAAATAGAGCTACATTTTTAAAAGTGTCCTTGGTTTTCAGGTACCTAAATTTAGGCTGAGATTTTCAAAGTCATCTAGATGGTTTAGAGACACAATTTCCATTAATTTTGAAGGGTAGTAGGTGTTCAGATCAACTCACTGGCTTTGGAATTTTCATCTTTCCAAGTTAGTTTATTGGTCAGGTTTTGAGAAGTGCTCAGAATTCACAATTGGCATCGCCTTTTCAAAAATGAAGTGACTGCTCACACTATCCATCATCTCCTACTGAGAACATTGAGCTTTCTTATTGACAACCGGGGTTATGGTAAAATAAATATTTCTTGGATAATTTTAAAAAATTAAACCTTTTGATAAAAAAAGGTAATGCAAAAATATAATGAAAAATAGAAACTTTCAATAACTAATTATTCCACCTTCCAATTTTTTTTTTCATTTTTGGAAAAGCTATTTTTTTAACTAAACCTCTTATGTGAAAAATTTTGACCAGCACTAAGAAGTTATTAGACTGTGAGCTCTTTAGATCAGGGATCAAACCTTCCTATGTATTCATGCAGCTCCTAGCACAACTCCCAATCCTGACTGGGGCTTTCAGTGCTACCACAAAGTAAATGATAAATTGGCAGTTGGTTCTCAGATGGTCTCTAGGGGTGAAATCCTATCCCAATTGACATGAGTGGAGCAAGGATTTCATCCTGTTAGTCTGGTGCTACATGCAACAAAGCTGTTGTTCTTGCAATCTATTTATTTACACCACACTCATGACCTTAGCATCTGAGTGGTTTTTTTTTTTAAACTGAAATTCTATATAATATCTTCATTTACTTACTGGGACCCATTGAAGAAATTTTGACAACTAGTGAAAAACAATGCTTGTGCCACACCCCCGGAAGTGGCCATGCTGTTCCATGTGTCATTCCCCAGCACTGCCAAGGGAGGAAGGGCAACATACAGTAGTTTACATTTGGTCTACCTTACATATGCTATGTTGGAATAGATATACACCTTTACTCCGATATAACACTGTCCTCAGGAGTCAAAAAATCTTACTACGTTATAGATGAAACTTCATTATATTGAACTTGCTTTGATCCGCTGGAGTGTGCAACTCGCTCCCCCGCCCCGAGAACTGCTTTACCGTGTTATATCCAAATTTGTGTTATATCAGGTCATGTTATATCGGGGTAGAGGTGTACCAGTATAGCTATACCAGCAAAGCCCCTGTAGTATAGATGCAGCATATGCCAACAGTTTTTTTCTATCAGTATAGCAACCCCACCTCCCCCAGCATATGCCAACAGAAGACGCATGTACACAAAGGATTTTGCCAGTAGGACTATGTCGTCTGAGGGTGTGGATTTTTACACCCCCAACCAACACAGCTATATTGACAAAACTTTGGGTAGATCTGGTCTTTCTCTAGACTGTCAGCATACCTATATGGGCATTTCTCTCTCATTGCAGACTCACTATCACATTGCTTCAACAGCAGAAGCATTAGATGTGCTTTTAGCTACTTCAGAGTTTTGCTTCCCCAGCTATCTTTCATAGATAGGTTCACTTTAAGGCCAGAGGGGACCATTATGATCCTCTAGTCTGATCTCATAATACAAGCCAAAAGACTTTACCCAATAATTTCTGCTTCAAGTGCATAATTTCTGTTTGAGCTACAGCATATCTTTTTAAAAAACAGATCCAGTCTTTGATTCCTCCCTGTTTCTTAGGGGTGGAATAAGGTCACCTTCTGAATAGACTATCTATGTCTACACTGCAATTAAAAACCCACAGCTGGCCCTTACCAGTTGACTCAGGCTCCTGGGACTCAGGCTGCAGGTCTGTTCAATTGCAGTATAGACTTTCAGGCTCGGGCTGCAGTTGGACCCCTGGAACCCTGAGGGTTCTAAAGCCCAGGCTCCAGCCCAAGCCCAGAAGTCTACATCATAATTAAATAGCCCCTTAGCCCAACCACTGTGAGCCTATGTCTGATGGCACAGGCCAGCCACACGTGTCTAACTGCAGTGTAGACATACCCAGAGTAGTTTTCTTACATCTTGTAGTCAGTGGAATTATTTGTTACCAGAAAATCGCTTTCTCAGTGTCCCGGAGGGTTTTGGTGCTTGTATAAAGTATAGTAGATGGCAAAATAATCCTCTACAACTCTGTGATGGTTGGCACTCTTGGGGAGCATTGCCTAGTGCTTGGTGTCAACATGCAGAGAAGGTGGGTGGTAGGGAAGCTGGGGCCCTCCCACTCCTCTGGGCTCCAGCTCTGTACCCTCTGTGACTTCCAAATGGTCTGATCCTCAGAAGTGCTTTAAGACTTCTCTCCTGAGCCAATTCCTACCACCCTCTAGTGTCCAAAGTTCACAGTTTTTAGCAAGGTGGTGTGAAAAAGTCAACTCACCGCTTGGCACCTCTTCACAGCCAGGTGTGGCATGATTGATCTCTCCCTCTTAGGATGGTGGCTGTCATCTCTCTTGTCCTGCCCTCCAGCCAGGTCAGTTCCAAGTCTCTCCTCTTCTAGGAAAGTCCATAAATAAAACAGGGGAAATTAACACAAACTGAGTCAGTATGTGAGAGAGGAGAAAGTCTTTCCTCATGAGCAACAAGGTAAATGTCCTTTCTCTTCCCTAGTCTGACCTCAAGTGACCTGCTTTTTCCCCCTTTAACTCCAGAGTCTGTGCATCCCTTACCAGAAGCTGGGAATGGGCGATGGATCACTTGATGATTACCTGTTCTGTTCATTCCCTCTGGGGAACCTGGCATTGGACACTGTCAGAAGACGGAATACTGGGCTAGATGGAACTTTAGTCTGACCCAGTATGTTTGTTCTTATGTATGATGGGGCAGGGATGTCTGAACCCAGAACAACCTCTTAATACGTTGTTGCCCAGTGTGTGGTTTGAATACTGCATCACAAGCTTCTTTGAGCTCCAATGGCATTAGGGGATCCTGCAATAGGAGTCTATTAAGCATCCATGTTTTTGAATATTAAGTGACTAGGGACACTTGATTAGGAATCAAGGGGCTGGTCTGAAATCTTGATTGTCATAATATCATAGTTGAGGATCATTTCAGGCAAAGAAGAACATCTGCACACCCACTTATTACTGTACAGAGAATCATACATTACAACAGCCATAGAGTGATCCAGTTAGGATGAAAGTGAATCATGCCTATTGTTCTCTTTCAAGGTGGAGTGAAGTGGAGCCAAAACACAAACAGTGGAAAGAAGTGAATGACAGGAAGGATCTGAAGTACACAAAGAACCACATGTTCTGATCTAATGGAGCAAGTCAGTAACTGGATGTATTGTAAATAAGTTCTTACTGCTTCAGTGAGATCTGGAAGGGCTTGGATAAGAATGATTCGAAAATCAGAGGAAATATGTGATGCGGGTCACCAGTTCCTCGTTGTCATTAACAAATTGACTTCTTCCATTGTGCGGGAAAATCGTTCCATCTGGGTACCATACCACTGGCTGAGCACTATGAATGTTCTGGAGTAGATCACAAACTTAATGCATGTCACATAATTTCACCACTCTCTGGATAATTTGTGTGGATGCTTTTAAATTATTTCTTTCTGAGATAGCCCAGGAAAGGAAGTTGATTTTTTCATCAAGCTCTCCATTGTCTCAAGAAAAAAGTTCAAGGTCACAAATATGCAACATTTATCCTTTCCTTCTCTCTTTCCCATGATTAAAAAGCAATGTTGTCACATAATGAAAATGGTAGAAGATGTGACTCTTTTATTCATGACAGGAAAAAAAAACTAGATCAGATATCAGTGATTTTTATTTTCACCATTTTTTTCTTAATATTGGTGAAATATTTCACTATCTCCAATTGATTCTTCACTACATTGTACTGCAAGTAATCTTCTACACAACAGAGTGCAAAATGCTACTGAATCAGAATTCTCGGTTCATTTATACCTGTGGTAGCATTTTGCACCAGTGTATATGACAACAAAAAGTTCAAGGCAATGGAGAATCAGGTCCTATATTTGTCATGAGATTTCCTACGCTACAGCAGCCTTTTCAGCAACAATGGGTCCCTTTTGGGCTTTGTGTAGAGTTCATGCAAAATTGACCATCTCCCAGTTTTGATGTGAAACCCAGTGAACGTTCTGAATAAGGTTCTGAGTTGGAACCTGAAACTGAAAGAGGAAAAAATGGACATGGGATCCTGCTCAAATTGAAGCTGGAGAAAATGGTTTCATGCACTTCCCAAGAAGCCAGACATGCTCTACTAAATTATTTTTCGCTTGCTTTTTTAACCTCAACCCCTGTTTTACATGATTTTTTTAAAAAATCTTCCCTTGTTTCAGGTCCTTCTGCGTAAACACTTCAGCACATTTCATTATGCACACTGTGAAAATTTGGGAGTGTAAATCTATCTTCTGCGTACTGAGTCCTTGCTTTTTGTTTATAAAAAAAACTGTAAGGGGACATAAACCGTAAGTGAATCAAGCCCTCAGCTAGCATTTAATTGATAAGAACTAAAGCTAATATTAGATAACAAATAAATGGTCTGTTGCACAGACATTTAATTAAACACCAAATTAATGCAGTAATGACCTACTGGAACTAACAGCCAGAAATGCTTTACTGCAGGCAAGCATCTGGAAGGTTTCACCTCTCCTCCCCTCCCCCCCCCATACAAATACATTAAAAAGACATACATTCTTTTTTAATAGCTAGTCTAGGGGTTTTGTTTTGTCCTTTTGTAAAGTATCTATACCTTGACCTCTCTGGACACTAAACTATGCTCATCTGCTGATAGGTGCAGTAAACAAATGGCAACTTGTCCCCCCACTCCTTCAGTATCATTATCTATTTGAAACTCAGCTCTGTACACCTGGGGTGATTACACACTGCCAGAAGATTAATTGCAGACAGTACTTTGGATAATGGTCTCAGGTAAGAAGCCTATAGGGTCAGGGGAAGGCAAAGGAATCAATAGATTTCTTTATCTGTACAAGTCTATGTCTATAAAAGTGTTTTCAATCATACCACGGAATACCAGATAGGTGTGAGAGATTAACTCTGCCCAAATCCACTCGACCAGCTTTTGTGTCAATTTTCTCACCATGCACAAAATTTGCAAGAGTATCTTTAAATGTTGCTTATCCATGCATTATAATCCTCAGCTATTCCACTGTAGGATTTGGTCCTGTACTGTAAGGTAAACCTATTGAGCCAACATCAGCAGCTGGAGAGCCAATTACCCTCAACTGTCAACCCATTTAAGAAGAGCAATGTCCTTGTGGTTACAACTTTGGGTTAGTATTCCAGAAATCTTGGTTCCTGTCCTACCTCTGCCATGCTTGTTTCTGGTGTTGTTCTGGTCAAGCCACTTAATCATCCCCTGCATCGGTTCCCCATATGTAAGAAGGCCTCTCTCTTTGGTGCTAATGTGTCCCCATTCCCATAGTATTTGAGTGCCTCAATCTTTAATGTACTTGTGAGGTCGGGAGTATTATTGTCACCATTGTACAGATGGGGGAACTGAGGATCATAGACACTGAGTGAGTGGTCCAAAGTCACCATGGAAGGTTGTGACAAAGTGAGAACTGAACCTGGGTCTTGCAAGTGCGTCGCTTGTGCCCCAACCAGTGGCCTAGACTTCCTTTCTTCTGAGAGAGATGATAATGTTTTCCTTCTCCTACCTTTATCTGTCTAGACTCATTAGGATGGGAGTGCTAAAAGATCTCAGCATTAGTCAAACTCTTGCCCCACTGCCTTCAATGGGAGCAGAGTCAAGCCAGCACCCAGCACTTGAAAATCTCATCCTTGGATTTTACATTCTTCAAGGATAGTCTCACACCACATGCTTGTACAATACCTAGCACAAGGGGATCCTAACCTTGGCTGGGGTCTCTAGGTGTTACTACAACACAAAATAACAATAATTAAGGGTCATGATCATGCTCAGCATGTCACAAGATCATGGGGGGGGGGGGCAAGAGCCACAAAAGGAATCAAAGAGCAGATAATGGTGGCTGTGATTCAGTAGGTGGAGATATCTGCGTCAATACTGAACCAGTTTTCCTGCATGGTACTGGGGGATTCTATGCCACTGGAGGTGCCATCTTTCAGATGGAAGTAAAAGTGAGGGCTTTTATGGCCATTGAAGATCTCATAGTAATATTGCAAGATGTAGATGGGTTAACCTGGGTATGCTTGCCAAATTCCAGTGAGAATAATTATCATCTAGTTAGTTTAATTCCCTTTACAGTTTCAATCAAATGCAGCATTCTTAGTCACTTCCTGCCCTACACGGTTGTGAGGTGGCACTATGCACTAATAAACAGCTAATGTGTTCCATCCAAGAGGTAGCTGCATTTCAGTAGTGGGTGTGACTCTATTTGTGTGAATGTGCACACACAATATAAATTTTTAATTATATACACACACACAAATTCTGCTCTCCTTTAATTTGATAGATCCTCAAAAACAACAAGGAGTCCGGTAGCACCTTAAAAACTAACAGATTTATTTGGGAATAAGCTTTTGTGGGTAAAAAACCCACTTCTTCAGTTGCATGGAGTGAAAGTTACAGATGCAGGTACTATTATACTGACACATGAAGAGAAGGGAGTTATCTTACAAGTGGAGAACCACGGCTGACAGGGCCAGTTTAGTCAGGGTGGATTTGGTCCACTCCCAATAACTGATGAGGAAGTGTCAATACCAGGAGAGAGAAAGTTGATTTTGTAATGAGCCAGCCACTCCCAGTCCCTATTCAAGCCCAAATTAATGGTGTTACATTTGCAAATGAATTTGGATTTTCCAGTTGCTCTCTGAAGTCTGTTTTTGAAGGTTTTTTTGTTCAAGTATGGCTACTTTTAAATCAGTTATAGAATGTCCAGGAAGATTGACATGTTCTCCTACTGGCTTTTGCATGTTACCATTCCTGATGTCTGATTTGTGTCCATTTATTGTTTTACGTAGAGACTGTCCGGTTTGGCCAATGTACATGGCAGAGGGGCATTGCTGGCACATGATGGCATATATCACAGTCATAGGTGTGCAAGTGAATAAGTCCCTGATAGATCCTCATTGTCTTCATTATGATGCTTGGCATCAGTGAGTTTGTAGAGGAGTAATTGATGGAAGCACCCAAGAATGGAGTTCAAGGTTTTTTTTCCCGAGCACAGAGCGAGGCAGATTGCTGACTAATCACCCTCCATTTCCCTCCAACACACACACATGTATACACATCTCAACTAAACAACTAAGGTAACATCTTCCATCAAAACACTGTACAGCACCAGTGTCAGTTAAGCATCCCAGCATCCCTGTGGACTAGGTGACTATTATTATCCTCAAGTTACAGGTGGGTAGAGTTGACTAGCCCAAGAACACACATCTTGTCAGTTGTAGTGTCATAAGTAAATAGGTAAGGTAAGGGTTAATTTTCTTTTTCCTGTAAAGGGGGAACAAAGAGAACCAAACACCTGACCAGAGGACCAATCAGAGAACTGGATTGTTTAAAGTCAGGGGCGGGAATTTGTATACTTGGGGTCTTTTTTGTTTCCTCGGCTATGGGTAAACAAGTTTTCTTCTAACTCCATCTTATCTCAAAGTTTCTCCTAAACATCTGTGAGTACAAAGGAAAGCAAAGTAATTCGGCTATGATGAGCTTTGTGTTGTATTTACATGTATGTTGATTTGCTGGACTGGTTTAATCGGGCTATCTTTTAAATCAGACTGTTTATTCTTATTTTCTTATAAGCAAGAGCCTGTATTGAGTTTCTTAATGCAAGATTATTGTTTTGTATTTTCTTTCTTTTTATATAAAGTTCTTTTGAAAACTGGTGGGAGTTTCTTTTCCTAGTGAGGCAAAGGGAAGGGAAAAGCCAGGCTGTGGGCTATTTTCCTATTGTTTCCAGGGAAAGAGCAGGCTACGGGGAAAGAGAAAAAGAATCATCTCTGTTCTCTTGTGTTTGAAGTTTTTCTCTAGTTACTGCTACGAGACCAGGGAGGGGGAATCTCCTTGTGTGCTAGCTGTGATTAGCTGTGAATGCATAGCCTCGGGGACGCTAGATTGCCTCTCCGGTTGTATTCAAAGAGTGAAGTCTAGTCTCGCACCGGCTAACCCAGGGAAAGGGGGGAAGCTGGGAGAGAAGAGAGGGAGACCCAGGGCTCTGGGTCTTGGGGGTCCTGCAGGGGAAGGTTGGGGTGACTCGGGGGGAGTACTAGGAACCCCAATAGTCCTAGTTGGTGGCAGCGAGAAAATATCCAAGCAGGTTGTGAGCTTGGGGGAGTTTCAGGTAAGCACCCAGATTTTGGACGCTAAAGTCCAGATCTGGGAGAGGAGGCTTTACCACACTAGCCCAAGAACACCCATCTTGTCAGTTGTAGAATGTATATGGTTACATGGAAAAATTCTTTTTCCTAGTCCTTTGTTCTAATGGTTCTAATGGATAAACCACATTTCTTCTCCAAGCAGTTTACAAAAAAAAATCCAACAAAAACACACTCTGTTCTACACCTCAACAAGCAAAAGAGTTCAAAATAGGGCAAATACCGCATCCCCTGATCTTTGTTGTTTTCTGTGTCATGTGTCAATGAGACAATAACAGGAAAAGTCACTTTCTTTTCACATTGAAGACAGGAATTGTTACTATAACAGGGAATTACATTATAATAAGGGAAGTGTTGTGATCCTTAATGGTATCTTCCCTGCTCCTCTGCTTCCTGATACAGTTTTAAAGAGAGTGCCCACCTTGCCATATGTTGTGATTTTTGAGATTATATTTATCCCAAACCTCCCTAATGTATTCTGCACTGTGCACAGTGTAAACCAAACATGAGCTGGTCTGCTTAGGGATAAGGTAGTTGGATTTTCAAATTCCAATTGTTCAGATCCAGATTGAGCTCATAAAATGAACATTACCATGACCATAAAACTAACAGTGGTGATAATGTAGTATTTAGGCAAGCGATGGCATTGCCCTTTATGAAGGGCTTTGGAATTTCTAAGTCTAATGTATAGTTGCATGAAGATCAGGAAAATTATATCCAGAGAAATTCTCTACAGACAGCAGCAGTAGTGCTACCCACTCATGCCTTACCTTTCTGCCCATTATCACATTTGACAAACAGTTTGAATTCAAGTAGAAAACCCGTGGTGAAATAGTAGGAAAAAAGAGAAGAAAGAAGTGTCAGTGGAAAGAGTTCAAAACGTGAAAAGCAGTTTATAGCAGCTTTGTGGGGAGATCAAAAACAAAAAGGAAGGCAAACACCGCAATTTCTTCACCTGCATTTCCTGTTGCAATATTTGGGACATTTGGGCTGAATTGTCGTCATGAATAAAATTTAGGAGCTGAAACAACTTGAGAAGGGCAGGAGGTGGGAACAGCAGCAGGGACAGATACCTGATCTATCAACGGCTACTTGAAGCTATGCAAAGAATCAAATATTTCACTCTCCTTCCCGTTTCCGACTGTGAAACAAACAGTTATTTATGGCAGTGACCGGTCAATTATGCTCATATATAACTGTGAATCCCTCATATAGACAAACTCCAAAATATCCAGGAAATGCAAGAAGGCTGGCTAAGTGCTATCAGTAATGGCAGTAGCCAAAGGGATAATTAGATCTCAGTATGACTCAGCTCCTGTTTTCATAGACCAAACAAGGCTGGAAACACAGTAAGTGCAGAGGTTATAGATTTTTTTTTCTGACTCACTGTTTAAACAGAGTTAAGAATGTATATTACACCATGGACACAAACTAATGTTTTCGGTGTTTTTGTAACCATTTTGGTCCCAGAATATCATAGAATCAGACAAGATTCAGGTTGAAAGAGATTTCAGGATGTCATCTAGTCCAACCCCCTGCTCAAAGCAGGATTAACCCCAACTAAATCATCCCAATCAAGTCTTTATCAAGCTAGGCCTCAAAAATCTCTAAGGATGGAGATTCCACATCCCTAGATAACCCATTCCAGTGCTTCACCACCCTTCTAGAGAACTAGTGTTTCCTAATATCCAATCTAGACCTCCTCCACTGCAACTTGAGACCATTGCTCCTTGTTCTGTCGTCTGCCACCACTGAGAACAGTCTAGATCCATCCTCTTTGGATACCCCACTTCAGGTAGTTGAAGGCTGTTATTAAACCTCCCATCACTCTTCTCTTCTGCAGACTAAATAAGCCCATTTCCCTCAACCTCTCCTCATAAGTCACATGCCCCAGCCCCCTAATAATTTGTTGTCATCCTCTGCTAGACTCTTTCCAATTTCTCCACATCCTTTCTGTAGTTGGGGGCCCAAAACTGGATGCAATAATTCAGATGTGGTCTCACCAGTGGCGAATAGAGAGGAATAATCACTTATCTCTATCTGCTAGCAATGCTCTTACTAATGCAGTCCACTATGCCATTAGCCTTCTTGGCAACAAGGGCACACAGTTGACTCATATCCAGCTTCTCATCCACTGTAGTCCCCAGGTCTTTTTCTGCAGAACTGCCATTTAGCCAGTCAGTCCGCAGCCTGTAGCAGTGCATGGGATTCTTTCATTCTAAGTGCAGGACTCTGCGCTTGTCCTTGTTGAACCTCATCAGATTTCTTTTGGCCCAATCCTCCAATTTGTCTAGGTCACTCTGGACCCTATCCCTCCCTCCAGCATATCTACCTCTCTACTGCAGTTCAGTGTCATCACATCATCTAGATCATTAATGAAGATGTTGAACTAAACCAGCCCCAGAACCAACCCCCGCTTGATACTGGCTGCCAACTAGACATCAAGCCATTGATAACTACCTGTTGAGCTCGACAATCTGGCCAGCTTTCTATCCACTTTATAGTTCATTAATCTAATCTATATTTTAACTTTCTGGCAGGAATACTGTGGGAGGCTGTATCAAAAGCTTTGCTAAAGTCAAGGTATATCATGTCCACCACTTTCCCCATATCCACAGAGACAGTTATTTCATCATAGAAGGCAATCAGGTTGCTCAGGCATGACTTCCCCTTGATGAATCCACGTTGACTGTTCCTGATCATCTTGCTCTTCTCTAAGTGCTTTGAAATGGATTCCTTGAGGATCTGCTCCATGATTTTTCTAGGGACAGAGGTGAGGCCGACCAGTCTGCAGTTCCTCGGATTCTCCTTCCCTTTTTTAAAGACAGGCACTGTATTTACCTTTTCCCAATCACCCAGGACCTCCCCTGATTGCCACAAGTTTTCAAAGATAATGACCAATAGCTCTGCAATGACATCAGCCAACTCCCTCAGCACCCTTAGATGCATTGCATCTGGTCCCATGGACTTGTGCATGTCCAGCTTTTCTAAATAATCTTTAACCTGCTTTTTCACCATTGAGGGCTGCTCACTTCCTCCCCATATTGTGCTGCTCAGTGCAGCAGCCTGAGAGCTGACCTTGTCTGTGAAGATCAAGGCAAAAAAAAGCATTGAGTACGTCAGCTTTTTTCTACATCATCTGTCACTAGGTTGCCTCCCCCACTTTCTCTGACCATCTTCTTGTTGCTAACATACCTGAAGAAACCCTTTGGTGATTTTAAACACAAAAAGGAAACTTACAAGACATTTTTTGTGCTCACGACTTGGCACTGTCTCAGTTAGTTCCACGCCAAGCCTCCTCCTTAAATCCATATAGCTATCATCCTCATCGTCCTCGTCAATGATTTGTACAAAAGCATTGAGCAAAAACAACATGGGTCTGGTTCATCTTTGTTGTCTGAAGCAACACTGTCCAGGGCCTCTAGAAAGGCATCGTTGAGCTGTTGAGAGATTTTCAGAAAAGAAATGGTGTAAGTCCCACATTGCTTGTTTTAGATTTACCTAACCCCGGGTTGGTTCCTAACCCGATTACAACCCACCCTCAGCTGTCACTTCTTAATTGTTCATTTATCTGAGCAGTATCTTTTGCATTCACCTTGTCCACCGGTGAGTCTCATGAGCCATGGTCACCTTCCTCCTCCAGGGGGTGCACAATGAGAGACCATCACGTTCGATGGGCTGCCTCACGAGCAGTTGGGTTTTGGGGTCAGGTTCCAGTGTATCTATCAATGGCTGGGCCAAAGGGCTCCCTCAGCTGTTCCCTCCTTCTCATCGGAACTGTTACTGATGTAGCACTTCCTTAATGGGTCGTCAAAGGCCCTCGGAGCTAAAACAAAGTCTGAAGTTCTCATGGGGGTGGTGAAGGAGTCCATGTTTCCTCTCAGTGTATCCACAATTTCTAAAACATGCGTTCTTGGCAAGAAATGGCCTCTTTCACGTGGCACTGGGACTTCTGGAAGTGGTGCTGTGCTCTGATTGGTAGAGGGTGGTAGGGGGAGCTCTTAGAGGAGTCACACAACCCTCTTCTGGGTGGGTCTCCTCACCCTGGAACTCCCTCCATCAAGATTTGTCAAATCTGCTCTCAGAGAGGACTCCCAGGGGGTGGGTCCTGAGGGGTCAGGGGTCAAGGTCTACATTTGATTGATGGTAGGCCCCTTATACTACTTACACTCAAGAGTACTCTCAAATTTCTGTTCCCCCTGAAGGTATTTATAGACTGTAATCAAAGGCTCTTTTAAAGTACCCAGTGTGTGTATATATATAATATATATATATATATTACTCTATTAGAATTTATTCTG
Source organism: Chelonoidis abingdonii (assembly GCF_003597395.2). Lineage (NCBI taxonomy): Eukaryota > Metazoa > Chordata > Testudines > Testudinidae > Chelonoidis > Chelonoidis abingdonii. Next base: position 10,109,344 of record NC_133774.1, read on the forward strand.
TTCATAAAACACACAAAAAGAACATTATTAAAGCTTCAGAGTGGTAGCCGTGTTAGTCTGTATCAGCAAAAACAAAGAGGAGTCCTTGTGGCACCTTTTTGGCCTCATTAGCACTACAAAAGTGATTTTTCCTCCCTTGGTATTCTCCCTTTCTTGTCAACTATTGAGAATAGCCCACTTCCACCTTAGTTGAATTGGCCTGTTAGCACTGATCTCACACTTGGTAAGGCAACTCCCATCTTTTCACATGCTGTATATTTATACCTTCCTCTGTATTTTCCACTCCGTGCATCTGATGAAGTGGGTTTTAGCCCACAAAAGCTTATGCCCAAATAAATGTGTTAGTCTCTAAGGTGCCACAAGCTCTCCGTGTTGATTTTATTATTAAGGCTGTAAAGTCAAGCACTCAAAATACCAGTAGTAACGCTGTTTGTGCAACCTTAATTGGGCCTTTTTAGTGTGTGCATTATGATACAGTCTTTAGTTATCTGATGACATACTGATATTTTCCACTGGACCTCTGCTTCATTCAGTGCACAGGATTGATGATGGTCAGTTCACTATTAGCTAGTCAATATTTTGTATTATCATCCTTGTTCAATAAGTGGCTACAAACCTTACTTACTGCACACTATTCAAACTCTGCTTTGAATTCAGAATGATTAATTTCCTCGTTGGCTTTCTATGTTGAGTATCAGTATAGTATTTCAGTGCTTCACAAACATTTAACTTACCTTCACAACACCCCTGGGAGGCAAGGGGATGTTATTATCCCTGAGGCACAGAGCTTAAGGTCAAAAGTTTCCACTAGTATTGGATGGCCAATATGAGATGACTAGTATCTGATTTTTTTCAGAGTCCTTAGGATTATATAGCACTTTATATGTTCAAAGCACAGCTCCCATTGACTTTAGTTGCAGCTGTGGGTGAGTATACACTTACAGTTTAGGCTGACATCATTAATGCACACTCTTGAGTATTATAGCTATGTCAATATAACCCTGGTGTCAATATAGAAAGGTTGACAAAAGAATGCTAGCTATTACCACTTGAGGAGGTGGAGTTCTTGCAGTGACAGAAAAATGCCTTCCATTTCTGTAGTCTGGTTCTACGCCAAGGAGTTACAGTGGCATTGCTGCAGCACCATAGTAATATTGCTGGAGTACCCATAGTGCACAGCAGTTCAGCAAATCAGACCACACAGTGTCAAGCTGGGCACCCGGAAAATCGGTACCCCTTCCTCTTGGTCTGATTTTTGTCCCCTCTCCATTCAATTCAGATGATTTTTGAATACACATGTATTCTTCCTCCACGCTGCCTGGATGCCAGCAGGGAGTGTCGGTGAAAGTGTAACCCACACACATTCTGGTTGCGGTATTCTGTCCCATCTAGTGGCCCCAAGACCCCATCCAGTAAGCTCCAGAGGGCCCCAGTTTGATCCTGTCTGCCTACAACCAGCATCTTTTAGTGTTACAAAAGCATTTGATGCACAGGTTCCCTCCTCTCAGTTCCAGTGACCAGGCCTAGAGCAGCGAGGAGCAGTTATTCAGAGAAAGTCTGTATTTGCCCTTTTAGCCCTTGAGGTGACACTTGCAGTCTGGTCAAGAGAAGCAGATGTGAAGAGATGGAGCATGCTCTGTCACTCTATAGAGAAAGAATCCAGTCACACACAGGAGCTATGAGAGATTTGAGTGTGCTCAGTGAGGACAGAATCTTCAGTGCTTTTAGCTGCTAAAATCAGAGCAGTCTTTACTGAGCATGTACAAGCTGTGATTTTTTTTTTCCTCCAAGGTTTATAAGTTGGCCAGTTTTGGGTGGATTTTCACAGGAACAGCAAAAGGCAGCCTGAGGCAGACACCTAGCCTAGAAAATTTCAGCTCGTTATAAGCAACTAAATACAGGGTCTGTCATAAACAGATAGTTAAGAGTTAATGCCTCTTTTACTTGTAAAGGGTTAAGAAATTCACCTAGCCTAGTTGACACCTGACCAGAGGAACCAATGGGGGAACAAGATGTTTCAAAAGGAAGGAGGGAAGTTTTCCTTTTTTAGAGTCAGTTTTCAGTTTCAGCCAGAGTGGAAAAGATCAAGGAACCAGCCTCTTATCAGAGTCATAAGTTTTAGAAAAGAATAAATAGGTTTATGTTCATTTCCTTTTTGTGACTTTGTCTTTGTGCAATTAGAGGAATAATCAAATTGGGAATTCTTTTGTGTACTAAATTTTGCCCAGGGGAACATCCTCTGTGTTTTGAATCTGTTGTCTGTGAGATTAGCTGGTATGCTGTCTCCCAAAGTTTTTTTTTCTTTTACTTTTCTTTTCTTTAATTAAAAGCCTTCTTTTTAAGAACCTAATTGATTTTTTCCCTGTTTTTTTAAATGCAAGGGGATTGGATCTGGACTCACTAGGGATTGGTGGGGGAAAGGAGGCGGGATGGTTAATTTCTCCTTGTTTTAAGATCCAAGGGATTTGGATCAGTGTTCACCAGGGAATTGGTGGAGGAGTCTCTCAAGGCTACCCAGGGAGGGGAAGGTTTTGCGGGGGAAGACAAGAGTTTTCCAAATGTCTCAAACATTTGGATGGTGGCAGTCCATTGATCTAAGCTGGTAATTAAGCTTAGGAGGTTCACATGCAGATCCCCACATCTATACTCTAAGGTTCAGAGTGGGAGTGAAACCTATGACGGGGTCTTATAATGAGAAACATTAGGCAACCTTAATAACAAGCAGCGAACCATGGCCAATGGGAGCCACGATCAGCTAAACCTGCAGACGCGGCAGGTACACAAACCAGCCCAGCCTGGCAGGGGCTTTCCCTGCACAACCGGCAGAACAAGTTTGGGAACCACTTCTTTAGAATGTTAAAACCAATGTTTCCACATTTGGATGCCTAAACATAGAGTCCTGAATAAGTGCCTGGACTTTCAGGGATGCTGAACACACAGTGCTCCTGCTGCACAAATTGTGGGTGCTCCACTGCCATGAAAATCAGGTCACTTAGGTGTCATCATAAAATGTGCAATCAATAATATGTCAATATTGAGAGTGAAGCTGTCTTCTATTTTTTCATACTTAGGAAATCATGTGCAATTGATGATTAGTTGAAATTGACTCATGATCATCAGGATAATGATGCTAATTTTTTTTCTATGCCACTGCTTCCAACAATATTTTATTATGTCTGTCCATTTGGAATGTCCGACTATAGCAACTTCAGTTTCACATGATTTAGTAAAAATCTGATGAAGTTTTGGCTCAGTAATACTCTGCAGATCACAGAACTCTGAATATGCACTGGTATCTGACATTGCAGAACAAAACAACCTGAGAATTGTGTAGTCAGATTCTATCCAAAACACATCAGATAATAGGTGGGATTTTAGAAAAAGGAGAGCACATTACCACAAGAGAAGGAAGACTCACAAGATGACAGATGTTTGCAGTGGATGACTATACATTAATTTTTCTCTGAATTGATGCCCTTTGCTTCCCGCCATGTTTGGTGTAGTGCCTTTTTTTCATCTACTTGACTAGACAGATTGTATATGTCTTGTCTACCAAGACGGCTGCTATATGGAATTTCTTTTGCTGCCAACTACATACGATCTGGCTTAATCTGTACAGGCAGCACTGAATTCTATTAGTCTTCTACTCCATGCATAGAGAGATTCTTCTTTGCCTGAGCGCCCAAACACCAAATATACAGTAAGTGACCCACCACGCAGTTTTTGAAAGCCTCAGAAAATAGTGGTAGCATATTTGGTAAAACTGATAGTGTAGATTTTGAATGAAAAGCTGACCCTGGGCCTGATCCAAAGACCAGTGAAATCAATAGAAACACTTCTGTTGGATTAGACTCTTATTCTTAATTTGCCCTTTTGGTGAGCATCAGCAGAAGGCCTAAGCAGAATTCATATGGTGTATAGACCTATGCACAGAGGTGATTTTTCACTCCCATTCTTCCCCCTGCCCCGCCCCGCAATGAGGGAATGGGTTATAGAGCAGTGTAAACTACTGATTTTTTGGTTTGGTGGCCAAATTGAAAAAATGGTTTTATGTCAACTGAAAAAGTGTTGTTTGTTTGGGTTTTTTGTTTTTGTTTTTGTTTTTTTTTTAACTTTCTGGTTTGCCAAAACATTCCAAAAATAATCATTTGGAAAAATAATCAAAATGTTTTGTTCAACAAAAAAGAAAATGTTTCATTTTATTTTAAGGTGTTTTTGACCTTTAAAAATAATAAAATTGAAGTAAAACTTGAAATGAAAAGTTGTTTCAAATCAAAAAGACAAAACATTTAATTTTGAAAATATAGATTTTCTTGGAATTTTTTAAAAATTATTGTTTGACTGAAACAGGTGAATTTGACAAGAATTTGCAAAATGTTTCAGTCCACCCAAATCTACATTTTTTTTATTTTTTTATTTTATTTTTTTTTGGGTGGGAGAGAAGTTTCATCCCCCAAAATTCATTTTGCTCCCAAAGAGAGAATGTTTCAGCCAGAGCCCCACAATTCTAGTATAAATGTCATACCTCCTGGATTCTATTCCCAGACTCACCTGGGAAAGTCACCAGAGTTATCTGGTTCTGTTTCCATCTAAAATGGGAATAAGGTGGGTGGCAGGGGATGAATCACTTGATGATTATCTGTTCTGTTCATTCCCTGTGGGGCACCTGTCATTGGCCGCTGTTGGAAGACAGGATACTGGACTAGATGGACCTTCAGTCTGACCCAGTCTGGCTGTTCTTATGTTCTTTAATAATAATTAATTAATAGTAAAATATACCTTCTGAAATGGCAATTTTATAAATTTAAGTAATGTTTGTAAATCTCTTTGAGCTCCTTCGAGGAAAGGGGTTATTGAAATGTTCTTTCTCATATAGCTTGCTTTTTAGGTAGCTCTGAATGGACCATTTATTTTAGTTGCTCTGTACTCTCACAGCTACAAAATCTAGTTAATTTTTTAACACAGTTTGCTACTTTTTGACAGATTTACCCTGCCTTCCTTGCCACAGAGTAACTTTTGTTGTTTGTATTGTTCGGTTTTTATGTTCAGATCCCCTTTTCTGATATTTCCCTAACAGTCTCCTCACTTAGACCTTCAGTACTATTACTGTGCCTCATTGCATCTTGCAGAGTCCTAGATGTCCTGCTAAACAGCACAGGAGCACTAGAATATTCCCTTCCACAATAAATGAATAGTCTCTCCTTAACATTCCCTTTCAGTGCACACTAGAAGACGTTCTTGAACTTGTCCACAGCTATTTCTAATTTGTCTGATCTTCATCAGTCAGTTTAAAGGAGCATAAAATGTCATCTGCCTCATCCGTCACCGTGTATGTATTAATGTATTTATCTGATTCACTTCCTCTTGCTCATCTAGGCTTGATGCAATTCTGAATCTTTCAGATCTCCTAATTTATTTCAGTCACTTTTCGGGCTGATTGAAGTTGAATTTCTCAGGTGGACTAGTCTGAAATGACGCCATGCTCTAGGAGTTCTATAAGCAATTATCATCTTAATAGTTTATAAGCCTTGTTTTGTATACTCTCCTTTGGTCTGGTGCCAGGCAAAGAGTTCTATTTTTACCACCTCCCCCTCAAAAGACTCCTTTCTTTATGCCAGCAAAACCATTCTCTGGGGATTGACTGGCATTTCCACCAGGTCAGATTGGCATGGATGCTGCTGCCTCAACCATGTCAGCCTGGTATAAACTTATTCTGAACACTCAGACTGATAAGTTAAATTTCACCGTATCTAGAGGGAGATGCAAACTGGTTCAAATAACTAAGAACCAATCTGAATCTTCACTTGAAACTCAAGCACAAACCAAGATCAACCTTGTCTGTAGTTTGAGCAATAGCTTGGTTCCCTTCTTTCCTCTCCCTTTTTGACATCTCCAGTGCCCTTGGTTGCATCCAGACAGAGGTGGCTCCAGGCACCACTGCTCCAAGCGCGTGCCTGGGGCGGCAAGCCGTGGGGGGCACCCTGCCAGTCCCTGCAAGGGCAGCAGTCAGGCAGCCTTCGGCAGCTTACCTGAGGGAGGTCCACTGGTCCCACAGATTCAGTGGTAATTCAGCAGCAGGTACACCAAATTCGCGGGACTGGGGACCTCCTGCAGGCAAGCCGCTGAATCCACGGGACCGGGGACCTCCCGCAGGCAAGCCGCTGAAGGCTGCCTGACTGCCATGCTTGGGGCGGCAAAAAAGCTAGAGCTGCCCCTGCATCCAGAACCAGAAACCTAAATACCCAAAAGATACAAGAAAAACTGTCTACACAATATATCATACTTGGTCAGAAACATGAAGTTCCAGAAAACTCAGTAAGGAGACAGGCTGGAAATCTCATCAGAACAAATTTCTAGACCAAAGAAATCAGGTTAAATTCATATAAGCCTGAATCGAGCATTGCAGCTCAAATTGATAATGTCCAAAAACTGTTCAGTTGATAGAGGTATGATGGCCTGTGTGAAATGAGTCCGAATACTTCAATCCACTTCTTCATAGACAGATGAGCACAGCACAAAATTTGCCACAAGTAGCACTAGCTGGAACTCTACTTCCTCCCTAACAGTTTCAGCAGAGAAACCAGGGATTGAATCATCAAGGGGAGTGCTTAATTTTTAATGAAAGAGGTGCTGGGGCTCAAACAATTATTTTACATTTATAACTGAAGCAGCAAGGCCAAAGGTGCCAGGACTATGAACTGCCAAGCCCAGAGGTGTCGGGGCTCAGTCCTGGCAAGCTGTGGCACAAATTAAGCACTGATCAAGGGGGGACTGAATCATTCTCTCATCCCTACAGGTGGTCCTTCCAGGTTAGAGCTGAGGTGGCATTGTGGTGTACAGGGAATTAACACTACCGTTGCCCATGCCTTTTCTGCCCTGCGGATAAACAGAGGACTTCAGTCTGCAGAGCTGATAATATGTCTCAAAAATAATTGCTCCCAGATTGCTGTTTGCTGCCTACCAACTTTAGTAAGGAATACTAAAACTTAGGACTGGTGAGCAGAGTTGAGGCAAGTACTGATATGTATATTTATTCCAAGAATAGTATATCAGACTCCCTGTCTGCCTTTGTATTATGCCCTTTGTCCAACACAAGCTTTGAGGAACAATTTAGCAGTAAGAATATAGTCCACAGCTTCTCATTTAATTACATCAAAGTGGCTATTTACTGACTGTATTTCCATAGTAGGAGCAAAATGGTGACACAGAGGGGAACTGCAGAATATACCATCTTTCCTTTTTCTCTTCCAAGCACCAGGTGTTTAAAGGGAGGAGCAATATGGGCAGGTGAACAGCACACAGATCTGAGACTCAAGAGATCTGGGTTCTATCTTTTCTGCTTAATCTACTGTATGATTTTGGGTTAGTCACTTTATCTCTGCTTCTATTTCCCCTCCCACTATTGTCTTGTCTATTTAGATGTAAAGCTCTTTGGGGCAGGATTGAATGTGTTTGTACAACAGCTAAACCACTTGGTTATCGTCTCCTGACACTAGTAAAATACTTCTACTAATAGTAGGAAGAAGAAATACACAGAAGAACGTGGGCAAAACATTTGCATTCTGAAAGAAAACTCAGCATTAATTTAAGTGTGCTGTAAATATTGTTATTGGCCATAGCTATTTACTCCCACTTCTATGCTAATAGGTCCCTCTTTCTATTATTTTCATTAATAATATTGTTATGGTAGCTGGGCTGAAGCTGAATGATACTAAGAAGAAAACTCACCCCTTTGTGTGAGGTAGTGATTTTTATTTCAGGTGACAGAATACTCTTTGCGTTTGTTTCTATTTTTGTGGCGTACACACAGGTTTATTTACAGGCAGAAATATCTCAGTTACTCCCCTTTGCTGCCAACAACAGATGAGCCCTGCACTTTATTTAACTGACTTTGTGTCAGCTTCAATTTCTCCACAATTTGGAATGCAGGTCCTCACTGGCCTTTCCAAAGTGTCTTTTGATCTGGTTTGTTGCATGACTGGACTTCACTCTGTTTTGTGCTTTACATACAAGCTCTGCGGTTTATTATAAAAAAAACCCCCACAAACCCTTTGTGTGGTTTTGGGGAAAAAAACAGTTAACTATTAATATATTCTTTTCACACCTCTCTTTGGCTTTGTCTACTCACCAGTATAGTTAACATAGTATAGAGAAGAGCCACAAGAATGATTAAAGGATTAGAAAACATGCCTTATTCAAGGAGCTCAATCTATTTAGCTTAACAAAGACAAGGATGAGGGGTGACTTGATCGCAGTCTATAAATTCTTAGGGGACACAAATTAACAATGGGCTCCTGAATCTAGCAGAAAAAGTCACAACCCAATCCAAGGGCTGGAAGATGAAGTTAGTCAAATTCAGATTGGAAATATGATGCACATTTTTAACAGTGAGAATAATTAACCAGTGAGACAATATACCAAGGGTTGTGGTGGATCCACAATCACTGGCAATGTTTAAATCAAGACTGGATGTTTGCGTCCATGCCTGCACCTTGGGCACAAAGAGACCCATAATCTGTGTATTCTGGGGAAGTGCAGGGGCATTCCCAATACCCAGTGTAAATTAGAGAAGATTTAGGGCAACGTGCTCCTAGTCCTGCCTCTGTTGATGGGCTAAAAATAGGACCAGTGCAGAGCTTTTACACCAGTTTCACATCTTACTCAAGGAATATTCTCAGGTGGTGGTTTGGGCTTTAAAGTAGGCATATTTTATGCTAACAAAGTAATGTAAGGACTTGTCTACACTTACCGGGGGACTGATGAGTGGTGATCAATGCATTGGCTGTCAACTTAGTGGGACTAATGAAGACCCGCTGAATCAACTGCAGCAGATCACTCTCCTGTTGACTCCTGTACTCCACCGGATCAAGAAGAGTAAGGGGAGTTAATGGGAGAGCGTCTCCATTTGACATCACGTGGTAAGTAGATCTAAACTCCATTGACTTGCGTTACGCTATTCACGTAACTCAAATTGTGTATCTTAGATCAAACTCCCCCTGTAGTGTAGTGTGAACGTGTGCGACTGGGGCTCGACCCTCTCCGAGGGGCGGAGGGGAGCCACACCGGCTCGCTACACGTTCTCTGGCTGGACAGGCTCCCTGGGTCCGGTCCTGGGGTGGCAAACACAAAGTCACAAGGCTCGGGTCCCCAGGTTCAGAGCAGAGCAACACTACAGGGTCAAAAGGGGCTCAGGCCCTCTGCTTCAGGGCTGATCAACAATGCAGAGTCAAAAGGGGGTGGGCTCAGGCCCTCTGCTTCAGGGCTGAGCAGCAGTACAGTCTAAAGGGGCCCAGCCCTAAGTTTGGGCAGGGCACCAAACACAGAGTTTCAAAGCTCAGGCCCTTTTGGCTCAGGGCTGAGCAAAGCACACACAGTCTATAAGCCCAGGCCCGTAGGCCTGAGCACCGTGGAGAGGGGGAGACTGCCACCTGTACATGGGTTGGCAGGGGGGACACAGGTCCACCCACTCCACTGCGTCCCAGCCCGGGGCCCTAACAGTGGCAGACGGTCCGCTGCTGCATCAGTGGGGATCCTGCCCACAACACACTGACATAGGCTCGGACATGGTTGCAGCCTTACCTGAGTCGGCTGCCCCCCGGGCTACTTCCAACCTCCCTCTCAGGGCTTACTTGGTCCGTAGGGTCGCCCCCCAGGAAGTCCAGCAGCATGGGCTCCTCGCGGCCAGGGCTGGGTGGCAGGTCCGGTAGTTCCTCAGGGAAGTCCGGGCTGGCTTGTTCTGGTGGTTCCTCCAGGAAACAGCAGGGCCGGGGAGGCTCCAGCGGCTCCCCCGGGTAGTAGGCGCGGGGAAGGTTCAGCAGCTCCTCCAGGTAGCGGGTGCGGGGAAGCTCCGGCCAGTCAGGGTGGGGAAGCTCCGGCAGCTCCTTCAGGTAGCGGCCGCAGGGAAGCTCCGGCCAGTCAGGGCAGGGAAGCTCCGGCAGCCCCTCCAGGTAGCAGGCGCGGAGAAGCTCCGGCAGCTCCTCCAGGTAGCGGGCACAGGGAAGGTCTGGCAGCCCCTCCAGGTAGCGGGCACAGGGAAGGTCTGGCAGCCCCTCCAGGTAGCGGGCACGGGGAAGCTCCGGCAGCTCCTCCAGGTACCGGGCACGAGGAAGCTCCGGCCAGTCAGGGCAAGGAAGCTCCGGCAGCTCCTCCAGGTAGCGGGCACAGGGAAGCTCCGGCAGCTCCTCCAGGTAGCGGACACGGGGAAGGTCTGACAGCCCCTCCAGGTAGCGAGCGCGGGGAAGCTCCGGCAGCTCCTCCAGGTAGCAGGCGCGGGGAAGCTCCGGCCAGTAAGGGTGGGGAAGCTCCGGCAGCTCCTCCAGGTAGTGGGCGCGGGGAAGATCCGGCAGCTCCTCTATATAGCGGGAGCGGGGAAGCTCCAGCCAGTCAGGGTGGCCGCCCTGGGCCCTAGAGGGTTCCCAGTCTCGTGCTCGCTGCAGCAGGTCTGCTCCCGGCGGCGGCTAGGCTCCAACTGAGCTCTGACAGCCAGCTCTTGTATTTCCAGGTCGTTGCCTGACCCTCTGAGGGGCGGGCTCACTGTTCCTTAGCCCCGCCCACTCAGGCTTCTGGCTGGGCGCTCCCTCTCCTGGGCAGGAGGGGAGCCACACCGACTCGCTACATGTAGACAAGGCCTGAAGGGGCAACAGTTCAGAAAAATTCTGCAGGGGAGGGGCAAAATTGTGTCCGCCTATAGAACATTATATGGGATTACATTACATTGTGCAAAGTTGGGGGACAGGGGAGGAAGTGGATTATATATGAACGTTTGAACAGTCTGGGGGGGGAACTGACCCCCTTATCCTAAAATAAATGACACGCCTGAAAATGAGCTCAGTGTGACTGATTAACAGGCCACTGAATAGGAGTGTCAACATACTATAGCAATATGGTATTGGATCTTTACCGATCAGAAAAAAAGAGACTGGAAATCTTTTTTTTTAAATAAATCAGCATTTGAAATGATGATATTTTTAGACCTAGACCATCTCAATACTTTCAAGTATCAGAGGGGTAGCCGTGTTAGTCTGGATCTATAAAAAGCGACAAAGAGTCCTGTGACACCTTATAGACTAACAGACGTATTGGAGCATAAGTCTCCGTGGGTGAATGCCCACTTCATCAGATGCAACAAAGTGGGGATTCACCCATGAAAGCTTATGCTCCAGTAATTCTGTTAATCTATAAGGTGCCACGGGACTCTTTGTCACTCAATACTTTCAAGTAAGCTTTGAGCAGATAATCATCTAACCTTTTGAATGATTTATCCTAACTGAACCCCTAGGCAATTGAGGTTTCCCCATCATTCATTATTAAGTGGAAAGGAGGAAGATGTGTGAAAATACATCTATGCCCAAATATTCAGAATTTTCTGCACACATAATTTGTGAAATTGCAGGAAACTGAGTGGGTAAAAAGTGTAAGCACCGTTGTAAATATCTGGACCACAGGTTTTTATGTTCCCCATGGTCGGGCAAAGTACATGTGTGTGGAATGACATGAGTACTATAACTAGCCAGTGGTCCCGCTACATTTCTTGAGATTGTGTCTGCAACATACTTGCACTGATTGTGGGATACTGAGCCTTTCATGGCTATGTCAGTGATCATTCACTGGATCAAAGATAATCAAGAAGTAAAAAGTGATTAATCAACACTCTCTAATGGTGGTTCAGTGGCATATCTGAAATAAATCGGCATTCTAGTTTCTGTTCCTAGACAACGTGTCCATATAATAAAATACCACCTCAATCTCAGCAGAAAAGTAAAAGACTATGGCCCAGGTTTTAAAACATGACCATTGATTTTTGATGTAGATCAAGAGACATATTGGGACTAGCGGAAGTCAAGGGGATCTGTGGGTGCTCAGCAACTTTGAAAATCAAACTCAGGGCCCACACAGAGAGAGAGAGAGCATGCAAACTTATTCGTAGATACTGTAAACCTTAGGATATTGGGTCCTGAGGGGGCACGATACAATGCTAAAGAATTTGGGGCCAGATCTTCTCTCAGCTGAAGTCAATGGCAAAACTGCTGCTCACTTCAATATTAAATCATCCCTAAAACTTGGCAACTTTTCTTGCTACAAAAATAAATCAATAAAAATAAAGAACTCATTAGAATAAAATATATTGCCTCTTTTTTGCTTTAATTGATTTTTAAAGTACTTGTCAAAGTAAGATACAGCTGCCAGTTCATGTGCTAATGCAACAATACAATGTAACAGTACAGCACTTGCATTTAATCAAAATTTAATCAACTCTAATAAAGTGAACTGGCTAAGGAAAGATAAGTGGAATTGCACAGACAAGAATCACACCTGTCTGTCAAAGATGATACTGTAACTGAACAAGCATGATTTTCCTCCCTCCCGCCGCCACCTCTGCCACCATCATATAACTCAATGTATTAATTTTTTGTATTTGTTTTAACTGAGGTGTTTTTTTGTAAGGGAACCATAGGATGTGACAATTATAATGGTGTTTACCACCATTTTGGATGACATGAGGGATAGAAGTGGGGATGTCCAGAGCTAAACGGATCGGCTGCTACAGCTTGAACTAAAGCTCTCTTGCTTATTACCACTAACCGACTCGAAGGAACCTAAAACACACTCACTAGTCAGTTACACCTATAGGGCAGAAGTCTGGCACCCATAAGCCTTGAGTTCTTTTCCTTGTTTTGTCATGGACATATCGTGTGACCTTGGACATGCTCTTTATGAGTGTGAGTGACTTGAGCTCTCTTGTCTTCGCTACATCGGTTTGCAAACCCCAGAATCTTGGGTGGATTTTGTGCCTGGCTGGACCCTCAGCGTAGATTAGAGCAGCCTGAAGACTATTTTAATTTGCACTGACCCCCAATGGACTGAGACTACAGTCAGGGATTGCTGGAGCATACAAAGTCCCTTCCCCTGCCATTCTATATACACTGGCAGCTGTGATGAAAGGGGTAAAGTTAGGAGCTGTTACATCAGTTGCACAAATTCCAGGGGGTTCCCTCTCCGATGGTTTTAGGATCACTTTGTGCTGGCAGTGTAGTATGAAGTGAAAGCAGTGCAGGGAAGAATCTGTACAAAGACCCTTTGTGCCATCGTTAATGAGTCCCTTTATTTTGCTTATTGTTTTAAAATGTGCTAGTTGCGCAGAAACCACTGCAGTGAATTCAGTATAAATTCTGCAAGGCAAAGTCCTTTGTTTTATTTTTTTTTTTTTATGCCAGCATTGTCTGTAGTGGTTTCAGTGTTGCTTGTCAATGAATATGTGATTTTTCTAGTCTGAAGTTGACTGAAATTATTCTTGTCTACCCAAACAACATGGAGGGCTCTGTGATGGTTTAACCAGGTGCTTCCCAGCGTTTCCCGTGGCATCACCGTGTGACTGCTTGGTTGTTAGCAGAGCAATGTGCAGCACTGCATGGAGACCTGGTGATTGTATCCCTTTTATCCTCTGTATGTCAACACTGATTTGTGACAAACTTTTCACCATTGCCCTTAGAAAAGGTGATGGCAACAGCAAGTTGCATCCCATATCATATCAGGCCACTCCAATTCAGGATATGGGAGTGTTGCTTAGCAATGATCATTTCAAAGAGAGAAGCCCCACTAACATTTCCAATGTACAATACAGCTCGAGATTTTCAATATATATTTAAAATAACAAAGCAAGACAAGCGAGCGCCTTTCCCAGAAATTGCTAGCGTATGCTCTGAGATCTCCTGCATTTTGCATTATGTCAGTCTGTGTCAGAGGCTTCAGGAAAGGTAATATAGAAGATGAATGAAAGTCTATCATCGTAGTGCCAAGATGAAAAAGTGACAGCTCATAATGAAAAGAAAAATAGTTTCCATTTTGGGCCTCTATAAGTAAGAAAGTGACAGAGCCATGGGAGCTGTGAGGCTGAAAAATGGTCCCTTTGACAGACATGCCTGTAAGTGAAAGTGCATGGGATATGATACTAGCCATAATATAGGGAATAATGATTATTTCAGGGATCACATGATTTGGAATAAATCCTTGAATAGTCCATAGAAAATGGAACTGAAAGGAACGTACGATTCATTTGAGAAATAAATGACTTTGGGATGCATTTTGATCTCTGTTACTATGGGTGTCTATGTGGAGTCACATCACTGGAGTCAATGGAGTGACTTCAGATTTACACTGGCATAAAGGAGATCAGATTCTGGACTCTAGTCTCTTGCGTCCTATGAACCTGGAATGGAAAGCATTTCATTTTAGAAGGCACAAAAACCTGATGCTATTCAGAAAGGCTCCGGTTGATGAGAGTGGAGATATCATTCACAGAGTCTACTGTGAGGCTGTTTTAGAAAGGAAAACACACACAAAATCTATGAGATGTTTGCTCTAAAGGGAAGATTTTTAGAAATATTCCCTACTCTCAGAAATTGAACTGGTTTGCTTGTTTGCAGAAAAAAAAGCCTTCTTTACTGAGAAAGGTTACACCAGAATAACCTAAGGCATGGGTTTAAACTGGTGCAACCCCCTGTAGGACATTCGTATTTTGGTTTGAGTGGCTTTTTTTAGGTTAGCGTAAGTCAACTGGGAACTGGTGCAATTTAAACTGATATAGTTAAATTGATGCAACACAGGGGTTTGCATCAATTTAACTATATCAGTTTAAAAACTGATTTAAGTTAAACTAGTGCAACTTTCCTATGTAGACAAGCCTTCAGGCAAACTTCACCCCTGTGCAGAAGATCAGCAATATAGAGCTTAAATGGGAATTATATTACATAACTTTCAGCCTAAAGCATATTTAAAATGGTTTTCCCTGCATGATTTCCTTCTTCACTAGCATTCCTTGTGAGAAAAGGTTAATAAGGGTAATACTTTGTCCTTCTATCCAAGGATCTAAGAGAAGTCTATAAAAAATTTTCAAGAGTTCGGACTTTTATCAGGCTATTTCTGATCACAGGGGCTGTTTTCAAAAATAAAAGAACATACATTCATTTGTATTAAAATAGCCATGGTAAGTCAGAATTGTTATCCAAGTTTTACAAATGAGGGAACTGAGACATAAGGAAACCAGGGCCCCATTCATGCAAGTACTATCAATGCCCTGGAAGAAAACTGAAAATTATCACTGAAAAAGTTTGCAGATAACACAAAGATTCGGGGAGTGGCAAGTAATGAAGAGGATGGGTCACAAAGTGATATGAACAGCTTAGTAAACTGGGAAAAGCAAACAAGATGGATATCAATATGATCAAACATGAAGTCATAGAGCTGAAAATATAAAGTAGGTGATACTGGCATTCTGGGGGACTATATTGGGAAGCAGTGACTTTGAAAAAGACTTCAGTGGGAGCCATATTAATCTGTATCTGCAAAAAAATATGAGGAGTCCTTGTGACACCTTAGAGACTAACTAATTTATTTGGGCATAAGCTTTCATGAGCTAGAACCCACTTCATCAGATGAATGAAGTAAAAAGTACAGGAGCAGGTATAAATACATGAAAGGATGGGGGTGCTTTTCCAAGTGTTAGGTCAGTCTAACGAGGTAAATAAATTAACAGCAGGATACCAAGGGAGAAAAAATAACTTTTGAAGTGGTAACAGAGAGGCCCATTACAAACAGTTGACTTGAGAGACCTGGTGGATAATCAGCGGAACATGAGCTCTTAGTGCAATGTGTGGCTGAAAGGACTAATGAGAATATAGTATATATAAACAGGGGAATATTGAGTAGGAATAAGGAGGTTATTTTACCTCTGTATTTCCCACTAGTATAACCACTTGTGGAATACAATGTCCAGTTCTGGGGTCCACAATTGAAGAAAGATGTTGGTAAATTGGAGAAAGTTCAGAGAAGAGCCACAAGAATTATTAAGGAATTGGCAAACATGACTTATAGTGAGACACTCAAGGACCTCAATTTATTCATTTTAACAAAGAGAAGGTTAAGGGTGACTTTATAGAATCATAGAAGTTTAGGGTTGGAAGAGACCCCAGGAGATCATCTAGTCCAACCCCCTGCTCAAAGTAGGACCAACTCCAACTAAATCATCTCAACCAAGGCTTTGTCAAGCTGGTCCTTAAAAACCTCTAAGGATGGAGATTCCACCTCTCTAGGTAACCCATTCCAGTGCTTCACCACCCTCCTAGTGAAATAGTTTTTCCTAATATCCAACCTAGACCTCCTACATTGCAACTTGAGACCATTGCTTCTTGTTCTGTCATCTGCCACCACTGAGAACAGCCTAGACCCATCCTCTTTGGAACCCCCCTTCAGGTAGTTGAGGGCTGCTATCAGATCCCCCCTCACTCTTCTCTTCTGCAGACTAAACAATCCCAGTTCCCTCAGCCTCTTCTCATAAGTCATGTGCCCCAGCCCCCTAATCATTTTTGTTGCCCTCCACTGGACTCTCCAATCGTTCTATATCCTTTCTGTAGTGGACCCCAAAAAAACTGGACGCAACACTCCAGGTATGGCCTCACCAGTGCCGAATAGAGGGGAATAATCACATCCCTCGATCTGCTGGCAACATTTCTACTAATGCACCCGAAGATGCCGTTAGCCTTCTTGGCAACAAGGGCACACTGTTGACTCATATCCAGCTTCTCTACCCCTGTAATCCCCAGGTCCTTCTCTACAGAACTGCTGCGTAGCCAGTCAGTCCACAGCCTGTAGCAGTGCATGGGATTCTTCGGTCCTATGTGCAGGACTCTGCACTTGTCCTTGTTGAACTTCATCAGATTTCTTTTGGCCCAGTCCTCCAATTTGTCTATGTCCCTATGGACCCTATCCATATCCTCCCACGTAGAGATAGGGTCCAGACTTGATCACAGTCTATAAGTATCTACATGGGGTGCAAAATTTTGACAATGGACTCTTCTCTTTCTGGCAGAGAAAGGTATAAGGTGATCCAATGGCTGTAAGTTGAAGAACTCCGACTGAAAATAAAGTGTATATTTTAACAGTGGGGACAATTAACCTTTGATACGATTTACCCAGGGCCACAATGGATTCTCCATCAAAGATAACTTTTAAATAAAGATCCGTATTTTTCTAAAAGAAATGTTCTAGGAATTCTTTTGTGGGGTCCTATGGCCTATGTTATGCAGGTCAGACTAGATAATCAGTACTCCCTTCTGGCCTTGGACTCTATGGCTCTATTAACTATTTCCATGCCAGAAGAACTTTGTGTTAACACAGAGCCTCACTGAGTTCAAGTCATGAGTCGGGCCCAGATCCCCAGTGTTTCTCCCATAGAAATCAACTGTAAAACTCCACTGACTTCAATTTGGATCAGGCCCTAAGCGACTTGCTCAAGGTCCCACAGGAAGTGTACGTCTGTGTCAGGATTAGAGGTCTCCTAACCCCCAATTTCTGTGCTATTCTCACCAGTCATTCCTTGTTTTATCAAACTGCATAAAGCATAACTTAAGGGGAGATAAGGAATATGATTACTGCTTTCTAGTGTTTCAAGGATTCAAAAATTAAGGGTATGTCTACACTACAGGATTATTCTGATTTTACATAAACCAGTTTTGTAAAACAGATTGTATGAAGTCGAGTGCACGCGGCCACACTAAGCACATTAGTTCGGCGGTGTGCATCCGTGTACCGAGGCTAGCGTCGATTTCCGGAGCATTGCACTGTGGGTAGCTATCCCGTAGCTATCCCATAGTTCCCGCAGTCTCCCTCACCCATTGGAATATGGGTTGAGATCCCAATGCATGAGGGATCAAAAACAGTGTCGAGAATGATTCTGTCACTCAGTCCTTCCTCTGTGAAAGCAACGGCGGACAATCATTTCACGCCCTTTTTCCCTGGATTGCCCTGGTAAGACGCCATGGCATGGCAACCATGGAGCCTGTTTTGCCTTGTCACTGTCACCGTATGTGTACTGGATGCTGCTGACAGACACGATACTGCAGTGCTACACAGCAGCATTCATTTGCCTTTGCAAGGTACCACAGAAGATTACCATCCCTAGTGCACTGTCTGCCATTGTAAATTGGTGATGAGATGATGGTTATCAGTCGTTTTGTACCATCTGCTGCTGTCATGAGTGCTCCTGGCTGGCCTCACTGAGGGGTAGCCGGGGGTGCAAAGACAAAAATGGGAATGTCCTCCCGGGTCATTCCCTTCTTTATGTTTTATCTAAAAATAGAGTCACTCCTGCCTAGAATATGAGGAAAGTGTACTAGAAAACCAGAAAGCACAGCCGTTACATGTCAGAGCCCCAGAGATCCCACAGAAATGATGAGCTGCATGCCATTCTAGGAGGTGCCCCTGCAACAACCCCACCCATTGCTTCCCTCCTCCCCCAACCCTCCTGGGCTACCATGGCAGTGTCCCCCCATTTGTGTGATGAAGTAATAAAGAATGCAGGAATAAGAAACACTAACTTTTTAGTGAGATAAAATGAGGGAGAGGAAGCCTCCAGCTGCTATGATAGTCTAGGCAAGACATTAAAGGTTGGGGGGTGAGAAAAGCGCAGCCTCTCACTGCTATGATAGTCCAGACAGTACAGAATCTTTTTTCTTTAGACATGAAATGGGGGGGCTGATAGAGTTCAGCCTCCAGTTACTACGATGAGAACAGTTACCAGCCGTTCTGTACCATCTGCCGGGAATGACCAGGAGTCATTCCCATTTTTACCCAAGCGGCCCCTGGCAACCATACTGAGGCCAGCCAGGAGTACTCACGTGCTGCTTCTGTTGATGGATAGCAGTCATATTGTACTGTTTTTTTGCCTAGGTGAAGCGAAAACCATTTACTCACCTGCTAACATCAGCCAGATGTGCGGCAGCAGCATGGTACTGGGGAAAACCCCAGCTACTACAGATCCTTTTCCAATGGTATGCAGGTCAATGGGACATTCTGAGCTAGAGCTGAATGTGTCCTGAATAAGTATCCAGTTAGGGCTCATGAATGCAAAACTCCATTGGAAAAACCCACAGAGCCAACTGCACTCATGGTAGCTTCTTATTTTTGTCTCTTTCCTTTGGACTCTGTCCAATTTATCCACATTTTTCTTAAAGTGTGGTGCCTCAAACTGGACATGGTACTCCAGCAGAGGCCTCACCAGAGCTGAACTGCAAAACTCTCGGTGCAAGCGTTGTCCTCATCCTGCCCGAGAAGGGAATTGGTAATTTACCAGGAACCTGGGATCTGAATCAAATTTGTGTACACAGAGCAGATTGGAGCTATCCCAATCTGTAGTGGAAACCTACAACTTTTCATCTTCAGAGCACTTGGAAAACACTGAATTGAAATCACTGCTGGGTTATGCGTGGGCAACTCCACATTATGCCTGTGGTGAACCTGATCAATGAATTAATTACTCCACGTAGCATCCATGTTAGGGAGATAAGTAACATTACATCTGTTTTCCAAAAGGGGAAAGTGAGGCAAAGAGATTCAATGTCTTGCCAAGGGCACAGGGGAAAAAAGCATTAGAGGCCAGATTAGGATTTGGGAATTTCTGTCTCATGAGGCCACAATTCTCCATCATGAGCACAGAGGTGTGACCCTGAAGATTACAGACTATATGCAAAGCAGGCCGGCTGCTGGGGTCTTTGAATACTGAGACCTTTGTTGGCTACACCACCACATCAATGGCTAGATGGTGTCACTTGCTAACTACTCCTTTAAAAGTTAAGATCCTTCTCAATTTGCACACAGGGGAACTACTTGCCAAAATAGGTGAAGGTTACTATGTACCACACTGAAACATGTGATGCAGCTATTCCTGAACTAGGACCAGCATGCTGTACAGCTCTGGTCTATATGCACTGAAGGAAAATCCCTGTTTCTAAACCTTGCAATAGAAAATAGATTCCATGTCACTTGTGGCAGCTGCAGTTAGTATGGGTGATTGGTTAGAATGGATAAAAACAGATTTCCCAAGCCAACTGTATTCAATGCAATATATTTTTCATATGTTTAATGGAACAGAAATTTTTATTTTAACATGCATTTGCGGGCACTACTAGTGCTCTGCCTAGGGAGTGGAGACCTGGTGTGGGGGGAGCTAGTTGGTGTAAAATAAAATGAGTTTTATAGTAAAATTGGGAAAGTATCGAGATTCTCTCTCTGCACTCTGCCCTTCACCACCAATGAGATAGTCAGCAGCAAGAAAATATCCTCTCATACCCAGCTGCATCTCAATTAACCCTTTGCCAAGGACAGTCCATACTAATGTATTGTAGTTCAATGAAGCACTTGGCTTTAGTAACTCCAGCCTCTTGGCATTGCAATGCTAGGCATAAGCCAAGGCTGTTAAAGTGAACAATTCTTCTTGATCGATCCTGGATGCTTGCTCAGGAGCAATGAGTGTATGAGAGAGTCAGAAAGCTTTTGGCAGGTACACCACCCAACTTTCACAAACCCTCCAAATAGGAGGTGACTCACAAGCTCTTGTACGCTCACTAATTAGGTTTTTAGCTGGCTGGAATTTTCTCTTTCTTAAATGTCCTTGTCCTGGCACTGAGTTCTGTGCTAAATAGACGTTATCATCTTTTCTACATTCCCTCTTCTGTTACTGAATTTCCTTTGCATACAGAAGAAGAGGCAGAAGAGAATCTTGTAAGGGATAAGCAGCATCTTGAAGCCTTAGAAGAGCTTCTCAGTGGACTATGAGGCCAGCATGAGCCTCAGAGACCATTACAAGCTAGATTGTACCCTTGTTTTACTTGTCTGAAGAGGGGAATAAAGGGAGTAAGATCACACACACTCTTGCTTGGCCAAGTCTGATCCACCCAGATCTTAAGTCTGGTGTGGAAAGCAACCTCATGTGAGAGAGAGGGCAGGGAGAGGTCATCAGGAGATGTGGTGTCTTGACTCCCCCTTTTCGCTAGCCATATGTAAGAGAGAAACTAAGCTGAACTTCTTCAAGGGCTGCAGTAGCTTACTTTCTCTCCCACTTTATCCACACAAGAAGAGAATGGGGTAAACATGAAGATGTGATCACTTTCTCCCCCTACAGCTGTCAGTGGGAGACAACTGAACTCCCACTACAGGTGAATTTTACAGTCCTGAGCAGACTTCCCACTACCTGAGGTTTCCACTACAGTCTACGCTGGCAGCTGCTGGCATAAGTGTTGGGATATATCTAACCTCATCTCTTCTTTCAGAATAGAATTCACTCCTGTGCAAGGCCTGGTGAACCACTCAAGTCTCACTTAAGCCCTATTTTGATCCTTTAATTGGCACATAGTCCCTCTGCACAGGAGTGAATTACCACCTCTGGGAGCACCGACTAAGCATAAAGCCTAAAGCCATCCTATAAGCTCAGCTATGCAAATTAGACTATAGAAATTAAAGATGCAGTCACACTTTTGCCATCAGCCCCAGATCTTTAGAGTGTACTCGGCTTTTTTTAAAATCACATTGTAAAGAGAGTTTTTTAAAGGTTTTCCTCAAGGAATCTTTTTTTATTTCTGGCTGTTGTCCCCACACCTGCAGAATCCTAGTGGGCATCTTATTTTGTTATGTTTTGTAGCTTATGGATTGTCTGTCTGTGAATCATTCATAGGCACTGGGCCAGGTTTTGCTTTTAGGAGCAAGAGGTGGTCCTTTAGTGATGTCATGCAATAAACATACAATTTTGATTCAGATTTGTTTAGTGTGTGTAGCTCCAAATTAGATTAAACTGATGTTCTAAGTCACATTAGGTGATGGTTTTTTTCACATATTTGTCCTCTAATGGCATCACCACAGAGTTGTTCAGGTGTCTTAACTATATATTTCTTACTTTAAAATATTTGGATTTCTTTTATGGAAAATGAGAAACCTCTGAGAGCTGGAGAGCATGGAGAACTGAGGGACAGAGTGTGGCATGGAGGAAGGGGACCTCAAAGACCTATGGGACACCATGAGAAGTGGGGAACATGGAGGAGTCAGAGAACTGGGACCTAGAGGGCAGATGGAGTAGCTCTCTGGGAGCTGGATGGGTGTGCAGAGGGGCTGGGACCTGAGGGCACAGGAAGGGCCCCCCGGGAGCTGGGGTAAGGACTCCCCAAAATTACTTGTCTCTTTCCCTTGCAGGTTCAGCTCCCTTCCCTTCCCTACCCAGAAGAGGCTGTCAACTTCCAGCTCCCATTGTACAGCCGAGATGCCATGCTTTCCTTCCATTGGGTGGCATCACTTTCATTCAGGCTGCCCGTGAAAGGAGGAAGGGCCTGAACTGGGGTCAATCCCAGGGGGTACTGGGGAGGGGGATGGAAGAAGATCCTGCTGGCTCACACAGTGTGGAGACGGGACTAGGAGCTGCACTAGGAAACCATTTAGGGCAGCAAGCAGGGAGGCAAGTGCTCCACAGGCAACAAGGGGGAGCCCAAGCCCCTTGCCTCTTCACCATGTTACCCTCCTGATCATGGCACCCTGGGCAGTCACCCAGGTCGCCAACCCCTAAGGCCAGCCCTACGCCTTTGACCTGGTATCCTGACACATAGGAAGCCTGTCAAGGCAGCCATGAAACCTTTAAAGAGCAGTGACAGTTGACCCAAGTAATTTCCCAGTGAGAACTCTTGACACACATGTCCCATCTCCCTCATATTACAGAGTCATTACAACCAACTGAGTGGTTGCATGCAAATTAGCTGGAGAAGAAGGATGGTTATTAGTTGAGTTAGATGTGATGTTCCAGTGGCCTGGCATAAGCACTGTGATGTTGACTTGTGGCTTATTGTAGCACCTACAGATATTACAATTAGATACAATAGTTAATAACTTAGCTTAATTACAATCTAATTCCTTCAAAATGTAGTCTGTGCACAAGCTTTCAATAAATGTTAACTGTATGTGATGCTTGAAGTGTTTTCTGTATTCTCTTGTTAAGGTCTTTCGGGACAGAGAAAAGACTGGCATAGAGTCTACATGTCTTAAAAGACCCATTTTTAAATTATTTTTAACTCATAAGCTAATTAACAAATTTATTTGTAAATTTTCAGAAAGTTCATTGAGTACTCAAGGAGTAAGTGCTGTAAGTTGGAGGAGGAGACGTTGTATTTTTCATGAAAACAAAGATGTTGATTCCCTTCTTTAAGTGAAAAATGGAACTCAGCTTTCAGAGTTGCTACCAGCACCTCCCTAATAACAATAATAAACCTTAGCTGAACCATTTTGGTATAAAAATCAGTCTAGACATCATGTGAAAACATGCTCTGTCAATATTCCTAGTACTTGCATTTGACAAGCTTGGAATTATGGCAAAAATTATCTATTTTGTGTTGGTTGGTTCTTCCATTTCCCATCCTGAACAAACTAATCAACAGTTAAAAGTAATTGATCATTTATTAAAAGCTAACCCAACTTTTTCCAAACCCCTAAAGGAATAACGCAAAAACTTCTCCTTCCATTCTAGTCTAGGTTCAAGCTGGGTTTAAAATAATAAATAAGCCTCTTTTTAATTAATTTTACATGATAAATAAGACACCGACCCGTTCGAAAAATGGGGAAATGATTTATAAACAAACAGAAGAGCAAACACATCACGAGCAGGAAATCATGATGCCTTCCAGCAAAAGCAGAGTGAGGGAGGATAGTAAAGCAAACAGAAAATAAAAGAGCAAATAAAAATTGAGAATTTTAGAAGATGGTTAAGTAAGCAGCCAGATTATAAGTTCACAAGCCCACATTGCAGGCACTATTAATACCTTAATTTGCTACAATCACCAATATACATGGTACGTGTTTACTCGAAGGAAAAGGAAGAGTCATTTCTCAGGTCTGACTAAATATGCTACCAAGCTATAAATGATATCTGGCCAAATTCATGAAACCATGTCTTTTCTGCCCTTCAAAGCATTTGCTCAGAAACAGTGGTGATACCTGTTCAAATACTTTAATGAATCTGATACCCATGAATGGTGCTATAATGCCAGATCTAGAAATTGATGCCCTAGAGCTACAGAGCACCCACTACGTGGATGACAGCAGTGCCATCTTCTGCCATACCACCCTTTAGGAACTACCCCCAGTGATCGGGAGGGTATTTCAGTTTCTACACCTAGTCATTTCTTAGTACCTTGCTAAAAAGCGAATTGATTACCATGGTGACTTTAGGATGTAAATTAGAGCTGTTTGAAAAAAAAAGGAGGGAAGAGTTTTCTTTCAGAAACTGCAATTTCAGAAATCTAAATGTTTAACAGCAACATGTCGATTTTAAGCTAATGCTCAGTGGTTCTCAACCCACAGCCACATAACACAGAGAGAGCTGCATATGTGTCATGGATTCATAGAATCATAGAATATCAGGGTTGGAAGGGACCTCAGGAGGTCATCTAGTCCAACCCCTGCTCAAAGCAGGACCAATTCCCAACTAAATCATTCCAGCCAGGGCTTTGTCAAGCCTGACCTTAAAAACCTCTAAGGAAGGAGATTCCACCACCTCCCTAGGTAACCCATTCCAGTGCTTCACC
>NC_133774.1:10134401-10155643 GCF_003597395.2 Chelonoidis abingdonii
GCAAACTTACTGAGAGTGCAGTGCACACCATCCTCCAGATCATTAATGAAGATATTGAACAAAACCAGCCCGAGGACCAACCCGTGGGGCACTCCACTTGAAACTGGCTGCCAATTAGACATGGAGCCGTTGATCAGTACCCGCTGAGCCCAACGATCTATCCAGCTTTCTATCCATCTTATAGTCCAATCATCCAGCCCATACTTCTTTAACTTTCTGGCAAGAATACTGTGGGAGACCATGTCAAAAGCTTTGCTAAAGTCAAAATAACACATCCAGTGCTTTCCCCTCATCCACAGAGCCAGTTATCTCCTCATAGAAGTCAATTAGGTTAGTCAGGCATGACTTGCCCTGGGTGAATCCATACAACTGTTCCTGATCACTTTCTTCTCCTCTAAGTGCTTCAGAATTGATTCCTTGAGGACCTGCTCCATGAGTGTTCCATTGTGGCAAATAAGTTGAGAACCATTGCTCTATAGAAATGTGTCCAAATTAATTCTTTTGACTTTCTCATTTTGTTTCATTTCATTTTGATGTTTATATTATATTTTAATATTTTATATATATCATTTTTGTATAGCCATTCTTTTATGTCATTTCAACATTATCAAAATAAAAAGCTTTAACCTTAACAAAACAGAATCTTTTGTCTATATAAAAATAAAATGATTCAACATTATTGAAATAAAATGTTTGTTTTTCTGAACTGCCATTTCTCAGAATTTATTTTCTATGAGAAATGTCAGATTTTCAACTTTTTGATCAAATACATAGGAAAAAAAAAAACAGATTTTGAAATGTTTGAATTTCCCACAGAACAGAAATTCTACTTGTCAACCAGGTGATATATTCTCCTCTGTCCACCAGGAACTATGCAGGAATTAAGTGCTATACATCATAAAACATCCTTTACATTATAAAATTGTCACCAGGTGACCCTATTAGGAGACGTCACAAGAGAAAGCATGAAGATGTTTGAAAATGTAACAAAGGTAAAATGAAGATAATTATCACTGGCAGAGTGGAGTCAGAACTCTACATATCAATAGCATAGAAGAGATAAGTTCATCAGGTATAGGTCATGAAGGACTTTAAAACTGAAGATGAGTGCTTCATGTTTGATGTAATGGAGCTAGGGGAGCCATTGGAGGGATACAAAGAGAAGAGTGACATGGCCAAAGTGATTAGCCAGGAATATGATTCTTGCAGCAGCATTTTGAATGAATGTAAGTGGGGAAAGATGGGCCTTGTCACCCTCAGAGAAGAGGACTCTGAAGTAGTCAAAACATGAGATAATAAAGGCGTAGACAAGTGTTTTATCTTCATGGATCAAGAGAAAAAGCTGGATCATAGAGATTTTATGCAAGAAGAAGTGGAAAGATTTAGATATGGCCTAGATATGAGGATCTAGATAGAGGGGAAAGTTGAAGATGAAATCCAGATAATAGGTCTGAGTGACAAAGGAGGATGGTGATATTGTACGTTGTAATCATAACAAGAACTTTGGAATAGAAGTTGGAAGTTGGAGTAAAGTTACCAATAGTGTTGTATTATTAGCTGGTGGGTCTTAGCAGCAGAAGTACATTGCTATGGCACTTGGAGCCGGGCAAGCAAGCCAGCAACACTTGTCTATATATTTCTCAGAAACAAGTTCAGTGAAGTGTTTACTGTAACATAAACAGTCTCCAGTATCTTTTCTTACATTATAATAGCAACATCTATTATATCCTATATATATTGTGACTGAGAAAGAAGGTGAGGAGGAGGGTTTGGAGGAAAAAATAAAGAGTTTTGGCCGTGTTGAACTTAAGCCATTGGTGGAATATTCATGAGATGTCAGAAAGAGAGATTTAAATTTTAGTATGGACAGAAAGAGAGGAGTGGAGAGGTAAATATGTGAGTTGTCTACATAGCAACAATAGTTGAAGTTGTTCTTACAGATGGGACTATCCAGACACAAGGTGTTTAGAGAGAAAAAGGAAGGGGCCAAGGATAGAACCCCCCCAGAAAGTTGGAGGGTAGATTATGAGGCTCCTCCAAATGAAGCTCAGAAGGAATAATCAGAGAGAGGATTTTCAAATCACCAGCATGTATTTTATAAAGCACTCTCCTTTAACCCCACATTTCTTTATCTTAAATTGTAGGTTAAAAAAGAAAAAGAAGAAACAATGCCTTAAGGAGGTGTCTGAGAATGGTTACAATGGACCTTAACACAGAAAAGGAATGTGCATTGTGTGTACCAGATGATAACTGTTCTTTGTTATGACCTTTATCTTCACTTGTGAGGACAGACTTGATAACTCATTCATGGCTCTTCCACTGAAGCGTTATCATTCCTCCTCGTTTCACAAAGATAAATGTCACACAGACCTTAGCCATTATATACACTGTTATAAATGTATGATTACAGCCTTTAGATCCATTATTGCCACAGTTATCTACTCTAATTCTTCAAGGAGCCCTAGTGTCCATGATTTATTAAATAGAAATTCAGTGGCCCATCTATTAAGTGTCTTGTTTTACTTGTTTCTTCCAGTACCCACCATGTGCTAGGGGCTGTACGCACTTCAGATAGGCACAGTTTAACCCTGGAGACCTCACAAGTCAAAAAGACAATGAACAAACAGGTAAAGGATAGGAAGAAAGGGTACAACTTGCAAGTGAAGTGGGTGAGTGGTAAATGGCCACATCGTCGACAGTAAACAGATTTTTTGTAGTTAGTTATATTATCCCCAGTTGCCCGTTTACCTAGTCCCCTTTCAGTAACTAGATCATGAATTGTAGGTGTCATGATAGATGAGGGTCTTCAGGAGGAGGTAGAAAGGCTGTTGACCAGCTCAAAAAGGGGTGTTATTGCCAAGCCCAAGTACTAAAAAATGAAGAGATAGGTCCCCAAATCATTGGATTGGCTTTAAAAATCATGAGATCTAGGGAAAAAAATAATACATTTGCGTCTCTTTTTGTTGGACTTCCGGTTTCTGATACTTTCAAATGGACTCAGGTCACAATTTCAGGCTTTTCACTGCAACTGCAGGGGCTAAGACCATACTTTTCTTTTCAATTAAAGTTGATATTCACCTAATCAATTGATTTCAGTAGCTGAGGACTTTAAGAAGGCCATCATGTACCAAGATGTAAGCAGGGTCTGACTGAGCTCTCCCCTGACATCTAGTGATGAGCTTGGGAAAAAGACCTCATGAATTGACCTTGACTATATAGACACCCCCACTCTACCTAGGTGCGCAGCATGATGGGGCTGCTTTGCCCAAATGATCACTTTTGGGGGGTGTTGGATTGCAAGTCACTTTGTTATTTGGTGCAGGGGTAACAAAGTGGCTTTATCCTTGTGTGAATCAAGGGGAGACTGAGTACCCTGAACTGCACTCGTTAAGCAGGTGTAGAAGTACCAAAGTCCAGTGCAGAGAAGAGAGGGTGGGGTTTTGTGTTCCTACCTGGTGGTGTGGGCTCTGCCTGCAGATCCTACACACCTTTTCGCTGTTCCCCTCTCCACTCTGTAATGATAGAACTGACAAAGATTCAGTTGAGAATCTTTTCTTGTGGATCTCCAGAACTGAAATAACTGATGACCAGGCCTAAGCATTGGAACAGTGTCTCTGGTGAAAGAGATTGCCCAGCCCGCACTAATAGTGAGGTTGCCCCCACAAACAGCAGAAATCACTGAGAGTTGTGTTAAGTGGTGGGACCTAAAGACACTCCAGTGATCGCAGCATGGAGGGTCCAGGGTGGAGAAAGCTGTGACAGAGTGACCAACGGCAGAGTGAGTTCACGTGCTTTTCCCCTCCTCCCCGCAGGTGGAAGATGAACTCACATAAATACACTTTTGAACTCTGGATCTTCACTGACCAAAGGGTGCGGTGAAGGGAGAAGGGAGCAAAATGTTGAAGGAAGTATTGTTTGTTGGACTTTTTCACTGTAAGGTGAGAGCCTGAGGCAAAAGGCATTGCCCAATATACTCCAGGGTGGGTGTCTTACTCCTGGACATATGCTTCTGAGTCATGTTTGTGGTGTTTTCCCAAATTAATGCTGGGTTTTGTTTTCAACACACAGACTCGGGGCTTGGCAAAGCAGAAGTACTGCCTCTGAGTTGCACTGAGAAGTGATGTGTAATTTTTCCAGGTGACTGGGTGGGGGCTCAAGCCAGTTCTATTTTGTACACCTGTACCCCGATAGAACACGACCCAATATAACACGAATTTGGATATAACACGGTAAACCAGTGTTCCGGGGTGGCGGGGCTGCTCACTGTGGTGGATCAAAGCAAGTTCGATATAATGCGGTTTCACCTATAACGTGGTAAGATTTTTTGGCTCCCAAGGACAGCATTATATTGGGGTAGAGGTGTATTGTTAAAAAGGGAACCTCTAGATATTGAACCCAGCACCTTGTCGCCGCCAACTCCACCCACCAGCAGTGTTACAAAGTCAAAAATCATAAAAGATGCAACACTGTATGTGTAGGGGTATGGAAGGAGCATGGACACAGTCGTTGGGGAAGCACACAGTGGACGTGTTGAGGCTGGTGTTATTGCCAGAATGGGATGTGTTTCAGGGGAGACCTATAGCCACTCTATATATTTAACAAAATAAAATGTTAATAATATCTTTTAAAATAGTATCTTCAAGACACGTGTACTCATCTCCCAAGGAACCATGTATTTAGCCTTCCCCAC
This sequence comes from Chelonoidis abingdonii, assembly GCF_003597395.2. Lineage (NCBI taxonomy): Eukaryota > Metazoa > Chordata > Testudines > Testudinidae > Chelonoidis > Chelonoidis abingdonii. The sequence continues at coordinate 10,139,092 of NC_133774.1, forward strand.
TTCTGGTCCTCTGTGCTTTTTTCTGTTTTGTTCTTATTTTCATTTAGAGTTGGATCCTGCATGCTAAGCACAGCCCCCAGAGAGAGCAATTCACACACTCCTTGTGACCTCCGCCCACATAAGGGCCAGGCAAAACCCCCGAGCCTGCAAGATGCTCCACACAGGTGCAGAGGTTGCAGTTTACAGCATCATGGCCCTAAGCTCATACCAAGTATACTTAAGGCAGTGTAACTAATGAATAATGATAATTATTATAGCTAGAGCTGGTACGACTACTTGATATTGAGGTTGCTTGACATTTCCTATTCTATGCTCTGTTTTAAACTTTTTATAATTTTGCCAAATGTACAGCATTCAATCTTCTACCCTGCATGTCTGATTTAGGCTGGTCTTTGTTTTTGTTTTTGATGGATGGGAGGAGTTTCAGCTAAAACTGTTCAGCCTTGCACATGAACTGAGCATATGAAGACTGTCTCCTTTGTGTTTTCAGTGGTTGTCTTCTGGTGCCCAAAAGGAAGATGTTTGTGGACAGGCAGATAGGAGAGAACAGAGACCAATTAGAGAAGGTGGCAAGGGGGAATGACTGGAGGTCAAAGGAGAGGGAGAAAACAGATCAGATGAGGAGCTGAGAGAAGGGACCTGAAACTGGCTAGGCAAGGGGAGTGAGACTGGAATGAGAAGCCTGAGGATTGGGGACTTGGAGGGGATAGACAATGAAAATGGAACTGGGATAAAGAGCCAGTGGTGGAAATAAGACAGGACTGGGAGAAGGACAAGCTAAAGGGGATGGGGCAATAGTTTGGGAGGAACAGATGGAAGTATCTGTGACCATTAGAGTGAACTGTGTTCCAGTGTTTGAATTTCAAGAAGGCAATTGTTAGCAAACTCAGGGAGTTGGTAGGAAAGATCCCATGGAAGCAAATATAAGGGCAAAAACAGTTCAAGAGAGTTGGTAGTTTTTCAAAGAGACATTATGAAGGGCACAAGAGCAAGCTATCCCACTGCATAAGAAAGATAGGAAGTATATCAAGAGACCACCATGGTTTAACAAGGAGATCTTCAATGTTCTGAAACTCAGAAAAGAGTCCTACAAAAAGTGGAAATTAGGTCAAATTACAAAGGATAAATATAAACAATTAACATATGTAGGGACAAAATTAGAAAGGCCAAGACACAAAACAAGATAAAACTAGCTAGAGACATAGGCAGTAAAAAGAAAACATTCTACAAATACATTCTACAGTTAGAAGCAAGAAGACAACCAAGGACAGAGTAGGCCCATTACTCAACATGGAGGGGAAAAGAATAAGAGAAAATGTGGAAATGGCAGAAGTGCTGAATGACTTTTTTATTTCAGTTTTCACCAAAAAGATTAGTAGTGACTGGACATCTAATATAGTGAATGCCAGTGAAAGTTGGGGTTTTGATTTAGCTGGGGTTTGATCCTGCTTTGAGCAGGGGGTTGGACTAGATGACTTCCTGAGGTCCCTTCCAACCCTGCTATTTTATGATTCTATGATGAAGTGAGGTAGGATCAGAGACTAAAATAGGGAAAGAATAAGTTAAAAATTACTTAGACAAGTTAGATGCCTTCAAGTTACCAGGGCCTTATGAAATATATCCTAGACTACTCAAAGAGCTGACTGAGGAAACATCTGAGACATTAGTGATTATCCTTGAAAAATCATGGAAGAAAGGAGAGATTCCAGAGGACTGAAAAAAGGCAAATATAGTGCCAATCCATAAAAAGGGAAATAAGGACAACCCGGGGAATTACAGACCAGTCATCTTAATTTCAGAACATGGGGGGAAAATGGAGCAAATAATTAAGCAAAGAATTTGCAAATACCTAGAAGATAATAAGGTGATATGTAACATTCATCATGCATTTTTCAAGACCAAATCATGTCAAACCAACCTCATAATTTTATTTGACAGGGTAACAAGCCTTGTGGATAGGGGGGAAGCAGTAGATATGTTATATCTTGATTTTAGTAAGGCTTTTGATACTGTCTTGCATGACCTTCTCATAAACAAACTAGGGAAATACAACCTAGATGGAACTACTATAAAATGGGTTCATAGCTGTCTTGGAAACCATTCACAGAGAGTAGTTATCAGTGGTTCACAGTCAAGCTGGAAGGGTATATCAAATGCGGTTCCACAGGGATCAGTTATGGTCCGGTTCTGTTCGATATCTTCATCAATGCTTTAGATAATGGCATACAGAGTACACGTATAAAGTTTGCAGATGATACCAAGCTGGGAGGTTTGCAAGCACTTTGGAGGGTAGGATTAAAATTCAGAATAAATCTGGACAAACTGGAAAAATGGTCTGAAGCAAATAGGATGAAATTCAATAAGGACAAATGTGAAGTACTACTCTTAGGAAGGAACAATCAGTTGCACACTTATAAAATGGGAAATGACTTCCTAGGAAGAAGTACTGTGAAAAGGGCCCTGGGGGCCATAGGAGATCACAAGCTAAATATGAGTCAATAGAGTAACGCTAGAAAAAAAAGCAAATATTCTAGGATTTATTAGCAGGAATGTTGTAAGCAAGACACGAGAAGGAATTCTTCTGCTCTACTCCATGCTGATTAGGCCTCAACTGGAGTATTGTATCCAGTTCTGGGGACATTTCAGGAAAGATGTGGACAAATTGGAGAAAGTCCAGAAGAAAACAACAAAATAGATTAAAGGTCTGGAAAACATGACCTACGAAGGAAGTCTGAAGAAATTAGGTTTGTTCAGTCTGGAGAAACAAAGACTGAGAGGGGACATGATAACAGTTTTCAAGTACATAAAAGGAGGAAGGAGGTAAATTGTTCCCATTAACCTCTGAGGATAGGACAAGAAGCAATGGGCTTAAATTGCAGCAAGGGAAGTTTAGGTTTGACATTAGGAAAAACTTCTTAACTGTCAGGGTAGTTAAGCACTCAAATAAATTGCTTGCGGAGGTTGTGGAATCTCTGTCACTGGAGATTTTTAAGAGCAGGTTAGACAAATGCCTGTCAGCAATGGTCTAGAATGATAATACTTAGTCCTGCCATGAGTGCAGGGGACTGAATTAGATGATCTTTCGGGATCCCTGCCAGTCCTACAATTCTATGATTCTAACCTTAAGGATCTTTTAAAGTAGTCTTGTGTGTGCATGTGTGTGTGTATTGTTTTTCGGTGCAATGCTAGTGGCTCAGTGTACAATGAATTGCTACATTTCTTTGATTTGTAAAAATGATAATCTGATGTGCATTCATGCTCAGTACCTAATCATATTGTCTGGGCTATAGTGCTCTTTCAGCAGAAGGAAGTCAACACAAACACACTCACACATAGAAGATGGAACTCAATATATGGCCCAATCAAATTCCTTTTAAAGTCAATGGAAAGAGTAGTTCACTGAAGGCATTGGGACATTACAAATGTTTAAAGTTAAACATGTACTTAAGTGCTTTGCTGGATTCGGAGCAGAGTGCTCAGCAGGATTGAGCCCAGAGATGGCTAATAATTTCAGGGGGCTTCTAGAATATTATGTGTGTGCTCCCACTGTCATGTAATAATGCCTCTTTCCTTGGAACAACTGCAGACAGACTGGAAGCCAACTTTAACCCTCCTCTTATGAGGTAGTAGCAAATCCTTTCCTGCATTCTGAGCAAAGGAGGAGGGAGAGGTGATAATCCCTTCAGAATGCAACATTTCAGGGTTGCTGAAAATTGATACCATCCTGGGAGTTCTCATTGTGGAACCAGTTTATAATGGAGTTAAATTTTGCTATAAGCAAAGTGAATATTCCCTGTACGCTGAAGCTATTTGTAACTTTGGCCTGGTCTATACTGGGGGGGGTGTCTACCTAAGATATGCAACTTCAGCTAAGGGAATAGCGTAGCTGAAGTCGACGTTATCTTATTTCGACTTACCTCCCGTCTTCATGGTGTGGCATCGACGGCCATGGCTTCCCGCATCAACTCCACTATCACCGCTTGCCCTGGTGGAGTTCTGGAGTCGACGGGAGTGCATTCAGGGATCAATACATCCAGGACCGGCGCTAGGGTTTCTGGTGCCCTAGGCACCGGCACATTTCACCGCCCCGAGCGCGGGTCTTGTGGCTGCGGCAGAGCTGCCGCAGGCATGCCTGCGGCAGGTCCACCAGAGCCGCGGCTCCCTGACCCTGGGGGGGGGCGCCCTGGGCTGCCGGGTCACGGTGGCAGCTCCCTGACCGGGGGGACGCCCTGGGTGCCGGACCGCCGCGGCGGCTTCCTGATCCGGGGTGATCTGGGCTGCCGCGGCTGCACACTGACCCTGGGGGTGCCCTAAGCTGCCGTGCTGCAGGCAGCTGCTGCTGCCGGCAGCTCAGTCCCTCCAGCAGCAGCCGCTGCAACCATTTAAAAAAATTTTGGGGGGCGCCACTTTTTGGCAACCCCAAATCTTGGCGCCCTAGGCAACCGCCTAGATGGCCTAAATGGTTGCACCGGCCCTGAATATATCACATCTAGATGAAGCGCAATATATCAATCCCCGATAAATCGATCGCTACCCGCCGATTCGGCGGGTAGTCTGGACATACCCTTTAACTCCACTGCACCATGCATGGACTTTTACTAGATCCGAGTTCAATGTAAGCAAGTTGTTTTGCACATGCTCTATATGCCTCTGAACATCTATAGCTATATGGTATAATGAATACTCCATGTTGATGATAACACTACATCCTAAGAGCAGCCATGATTTAGTTGAGGATTGGTCCTGCTTTCAGCAGAGGGTTGGACTAGATGACCACCTGAGGTCCCTTCCAACCCTGATATTCTATGATTTTATATTATTCCTCTTCAGAATTAAACTGAGAAATGGCTGAGTTAACGCAACCATATTGTTCAGGAGTAACTAGATAATTCTGCTGCATTGTTACGTTTCTTAACTTCCCTTGGTTGTTTTCTCCATCCTTTTATCTATTGCTTGTTGCTGATGAAATACATGTAGCTCTGAAGAGCTGTAGAACTGCACTGTCTGCATATTCCTTTCACTGTTTCTCTTCTCAAAAAACACTTCCGCCTGACACCTGGAAAACCATCACAGATGGAGAACAGGTGATCATTACAGAATGCTATTCAAAGGGAACAGTTTGCCAGCCCTACCAACAATAAAACACACTGCTGACTCCAGTTGGAGTGAGCGATTACTTTGATAACAAACTAAAACAGGCTCAGAAATGAAGGAGCTATGCAAGGCTGAAGAAACTACTCGGAGGCCGGCATTTGGCATACAGCTTTCTGGCACACGTGCTGCAAACCTGGTGTTCTTCATTAATAGCTATTGTTTAGCCACGAGCATCCTCCAGAGAAGTGGATCAGGATCTCATTAAATGTGCAGTGCTAGCTTCTTTACTGATTGAGAAGGCCCTTTTTTTCTTAACATGTTAGGGGTGCTTCCATGGGATCTTAATTCTGTTGTCATTTTACTTCTCCCATATGCAGACAACTGTAATACTCAGTTTAAAAACATCCATATATTTTCCTTTGATGGGATTTTTTACAGCCCTGGCTAATTCTGGGATGATTACTGTTTTTAATAACAGCATAATTACTGTATTAATCAGAACTGTCCAATTGGCTTCTGCGTGGCACAGAAGAGCGGAAGCAACACAGAGGTAAAGATGTGCCTGTATTTACAATATTCCTATAACATTTTCTATGTTCCTTTGCTGTCTGGGAGATTCAGTAGTGAAAACATGTGGACAGCCTTTTCAGATCAGATCAGAGGTCTGGTGTCTTCCAGCAGCTGCAGATACCTAAACCTCCCGAGGGAGGTATCAAAACCCCACATTGCACTTAGGATAGCCAGTTGTGGAATGCCACAGATTGTAACCCCTGTAACAATCAGATAACACTCAGAAGCAGGAAACTACGTATTTATGTTATTTATATTATGGCAGCATCTGGGATCCCTACTCCTGAACAAGACTTCATTGTACTAAGTGATGTACAAACACACAACAAAAGGTCAGTGTCCCAAAGGGCTAATATCTAAGTAATCCTGGTCATATGAGGGAGTACGCTCTAGTGGTCAGAGTAGAAGTCAGGACTGCTAAGTTGTGTTGCCAGTTCTGTGAGTGACATACCCAGTGACAATGGGCAAGCCACTTAATCTGATTCTTCTCTTGTTAACATGGTACAAAATAGGAGGACAGTAACTCCTCGCTTAAAGTTGTAGTTATGTTCCTGGAAAATGCAACTTTAAGCGAAATGATGTTGAGCGAATCCAATTTCCCCATAAGAATCAATGTAAATAGGTGGGGGGTTAGGTTCTAGGGAATTTTTTTCACCAGACAAAAAACTATATATTGTATAGACATACACACAGTATACGGTTTAAACAAACAATTTAATACTGTTCACAGCTATGATGATTGTGAAGCTTGGTTGAGGTGGTGAAGTTAGAGAGTGGAAGAGGAACGGATATTTCCCAGGGAATGCCTTGCTGCTAAATGATGAACTAGCACTCGTCTGAGCTCTCAAGGGTTAACACATTGTTGTTAACGCAGCTTCTCACACAAGGCAGCACGAACACGAGGGAGGGGAGACAGCATAGCAGACAGAGACAGACACATATCTTGTGCGTGGGAGAGAGAGAGAGAGAGATGCACACTGCCCCTTTAAGTAAGCTGATCCACTCTTAAGTGCATTGTCTTTTTAAGTGGATCAGGAAACTGAGACAGCAGCTGCTGCCCCAAGCTCTCTGTGTCTCTCTCTGTCTGTGTCCCCTCCCTGCTCTATATGGAGAAGGGGTAAGCGGGGTGCAGGAGCAGGGAGAGGACACCCTGACATTAGCCCCCCCAAAACACACTTCTCTCCCTGCACAGCAAGCAGGAGTCTCTGGGAGCAGCTCCAAGGCAGAGGGCAGGCGCAGCACATGGCAGGTGGGGAGAGATAGCTGAACTGCCAACAATTGATAGCCTGCTGGGCGGCTGCAGCACAGGGAACTTAGTGGAGCAGGTAGCTGATGGGGGAGCTGATAGGGCGGCTGCCAGTCCATCTTGGTTACAAGCCCACAGCAGCTAGCTGCACTGAGCTGCTCTTCCTGCAAGCAGTGGACAATGCAGGCAGCTGCCAAACAACATTAGAAGGGAACATTGCACAACCTTAAAGGAGCATGTTCCCTAATTGCTCAGCAACAAAACAATGCTAACCAGGATGACTAAGTGAGGAGTTACTGTAACTCATTTGAAGTTAATGATATAAAAGCAGTGCAAATGAGAGCAGAATCAGGGCCTCACATGCTCTGTGCCTCAGTTTCCCCATCTCTAAAATGGGTATAACAGTGCTTACCTACCTCAGTGTTGTGTTATGGAGTGTTGTGAGGATGAATTCATGTTTGTAAAGCACTATTGTAAGTTATGATTAATAAAATGATTTAGTCTTCTTGAAAAATCCAGCCACAATATTTGACTCTGAGGTCAATATATTCCACTGAATATATTTGGAGTGAAAAGTATTTCCTTTCAGTTCATGTTAAATTTGCTCAAGTCCGGTACTTTTCATCTAAGTGTACTGGGTATTTATTCATCTGCAGTTCCCTTGTTCTTCAGTTATGGATACACCATAAACAGGAAACACTGGTCAGATTTCAGAGTCCAATACAGTAGCTTACGGGTGTGTTGGAACCCATATGAAAGGGACATGCTTGAATCATGGATGTGATACCCGAAAGGAAGGTTGATTTAATGGAAACAGGCCCTAGATTTGTGCGACTATGTGAATATACTGCAGCAACAACTGCCTTTTCTACTGCTTTTGATGGACAGTCTCTTTTTTAATGTATAAATAATCATTGTGACCCTGGTAAGCAGGTCTGATGATACTCAGCTGAGTAATGTACCAGAACTGAAATTTCCATCTACTTGATGTTTTGCACAAGGGTTTTGATGAAGTCACAGTCACCTGCTATTAACTTAATATCAAGTCTTAATAGGGTCCTTTTCTTTCCATCTTCACGCTGTTGGGGTTCAAATTAATTACTAAGGGGAAGAAATCTGCACATAAATCCTTAAACTGCACAGGAAGGAAAAAGTTTCCATTGCTAGTTGAGATTTAATGGCACATTAGGAGCCTCTTCCACTGCCAAATACCAGGCCCCACCCTTTTTAGGTCCATTTCGGGGAGGTACTTGGGCATATGATTAACTTTAAGTACTTGAGTCATCCCATTGACTTCAGTGGGACAGTTGAAATGCTTAAAGTTAAGCACCTTGCTGAATCAGGTTCTCAGTCTGGCAAGAAAAGAACATAATTTGAGTATCTATTCATACCTGTGCCCCTTGACTCCAATTTTCTAATCTTTGCCCCACTTTGCAAATAGGTACTGGCAGCTACAAAAAGATTATCTGAAAGATTGACTGAAAACTGAAGGATAGGAAGTCAGATCCAGCTCCGGAGGCTAAACTCTTCATCCTTGGAGGTTTTTGCAAGGTAACTAGCATTTACCAAATTAAATGCATTCTTTATTTTTAATGGAGGCTAGCTCCAATTGCAAAAAGATTCCTTGTTCAAAAATGGAAATCTGAAATATTTAAAGCGGTTGAATGGTTTATTGGTTTGAGTGACTTAGCTAACTGTTGTAGGTCGGAGTTTGTGAAGTGTGGTGCACCCACACTGTCAGTGCATCACAGGATTGGGTCCTTAGAAAAGTCCAAATATCACCTACATGGGAAAAAACAATGTCAAGAAACTTGATTTTGCTCATTGCAAATGTAAGCTTAAAACTTGATATTGCAGGACAAGAATGTTTTCCTGTGATTGCTTTTACTTTCTCTATTCTCAATGCGCCCTCACCATGCGGCTGAGGAACACAAAGTATGTTCATAGTCCCCTTCCTTCTATTGTTCCTCTTGCGCTGCACTCACACATCTACCCATGAAAAAACAAACAGGTACATTGTATGGATAAAGCAGAAGCCAGAACTGAATGACAGGGTACACTGTGTGTCCCATTTTATAGGAATATATTACAGGTTTCTACTACAAGGTTGTTTCATGCTACTCAGTTCTGTGCTTTCCTCGGTGATGTGTTAGGCAAGCAGACTTTTAAGGTGACCCAATAAGAATGGTTTTGTACTTTACTTTTGTTTGTTTGTTTGATCTTCAAAGCTATATAGCAGGGGTAGGCAACCGATGGCACCAGTGCCGAAGGCAGCACATAAGCTGATTTTCAGTGGCACTCACGCTGCCCAGGTCCTGGCCACCGGGCTGGGGGGCTCTGCATCTTAATTTAATTTTAAACGAAGCTTCTTAAACATTTTAAAAACCTTAGTTGCTTTACATACAACAATAGTTTAGTATCAGAGGGGTAGCCGTGTTAGTCTGGATCTGTGAAAGCAGCAGAGAATCCTGTGGCACCTTATAGACTAACAGAGGTTTAGTTTAGTTATATATTGTAGACTTATAGAGAGAGACCTTCTAAAAACATTAAAATGTATTACTGGCAAGTGAAACCTTAAATTAGAGTGAATAAATGAAGACTCGGCACACCACTGCTGAAAGGTTGCTGATCCCTGCTATATAGCCTTGGTGTAAGGAGGCTTTTTAACTCCACTGAAGCCAGTGGCATTGGGCCTGAACCAGCAAAAGGGCTGAATTTGACTCTTTTCTACTTCATCCTTGCATACTTAGCTGTATTTTTCTGACACGGAAGCTAAGACACAGCAAGATGAAAATGTGTTTGCCAAAACCCACGACTACAGCTGGGATTGGAACTCAGGAATCCGTAGCACTTAGTGCTAAGCTCAAGCTTGTGCTCTCACCGGTTATACGCTTTGAATCAGATGCAACATTGGTCACCATACACTCCACTCCCCCTATGCAGTAAGACCATATCCTTGTGCATGTTGGCACTTAGAGCAATGCCCTCGGACTATGTCTGAGCCCTTTAAATCATCATTGGGGCATGTGGCTGCCATTGCAGTATTAATAAATGACAATTAAGAGTGATTACCGGTGTGAGTAGCCCCACTAAGTGTTCCTCATTGTATAAATGGGACTACTTGCTGCAAGCACTGTGGGCTACATTGTCCCTTCTCCACCATGCAGGGAGTAAGAGCCCGCTTGTGTTTCTTAGACCCTGTATTCGGCTGGAGTCTCTGCTTTTCTATACGGGATTTACTCAAGTGTAACTCCATTGAAATAATGCTGGTACACGAGAGAGGAGAAGTTGCCTCATTGTTCCACGTTTGACATAGTGAATTAACTCTGAATCAGATTCTGAAGCTCTTACTCCTGATGGAGAATCAATAGAGTGGCTCACAGAGTAAGCTGTGCAACTCAGCACGCATTGGGGGATCTGGATTTAATTGGGAATTGGTCCTGCTTTGAGCAGGGGGTTGGACTAGATGACCTCCTGAGATCCCTTCCAACTCTGATATTCTATGATTCCATGAATCTAGTCCTATGCAACCCAGTTATACATGCCCTGGAATTGCCAATGTGCTGCTGGTTTCCTAGTGAATTTAGCCCAAGTTGGAGGTGTTTGCTTGTTTGGATTCATGAAGAGTTCCTAGTTTTTGAGACATGTTCACAGAAAATTGCCTCTTCAGGTTTCCTGGGTTATTGCAATGTCAGCCAGAGTGGTCCCATCCAGCTGCATCAGTCAAACTGAGTTCCATAACACGACATAACCTGACACAGCCAGGTGTTACAAACCAATGGACACCACGGTTCACAAACTATTCAAATTACTTTCAGATACATATCCTACCTCTCTGCTGAAATCCTTCCCAGCTGTCTCTTCTCGACTCCATATGAATCAGCATTGGAGGGGGAGTGAGTGGGGGAGAGAAAATATCCTGGCTGGCAAAAATAAAAAATAAACTATATTCTGGCAAACAGTGGCTCACCCACAAAATTAACTCTTTGACGGCGATGGCTTATCACAGCCTCCAAGCCTGCTGCAGGTTTGAGGGAGGAGGCTTGCAAATATCTTGTCTCTCTATCAGAATCACCCAGGGGAGGGCAAGTAATACCCCAGAGTGCAGAATCTCTGAATAATAATAATAAAAATCCCTAATATTACGCAGACCCTTTCAGCTGAGGGTCTCAGAGCAGTTTTACAATATGCAATTACTTATGCCCAGCAGCACCCCCAGGTTAGAATGCAAACCCTCTCTCCATCATGCTGTGAAGCATGATACATACATATGTAGTCTGTCAAAGTCAATGAGACGACTCGTCTGAGCAACTGGTCTCCTCTGTGAACAGTTTGGCTCACTGTTAAATAGGTATTGCAATCTCCATTTTACAGGAAATGTAGGCATGGAGGTTAAGTTACTTGCCAAAGTCACACAGTTATGCAGTGGCAGAGCAGAAAGGACATGTATCAATCTATCTATTTATCCCAGCTTGGCAGAACATTTCGAATATACATAAAGATTTTCACATTGAAAATCAATGGGAGCAGAGGGGGCTTCATTGCTCCTTTTGCATTTGAAAATCTCCCTCTCTGTATCTAAGGCCTAGATTCATGAATGACTTAGGGTGATGTGACACTGAGCATTGCTGTGCCTAACCTTTTATGCACCTAGAAAATCACAGGCACAATACTGTGACTCGCAAAGTCTGGACTGGGTGTCTAGTCGGCCTATACAATGAGTAGGGAGAGATAGGTATCTTGGAATGAAGTCAGTACCCTAGGCTGCGAGCCACCTAAGCTAGCTAATTGGAGGTGCTCATCAGAGGGGTGTGTCTTAAGCCCCACCTCTTCAGTACCTATATCCACAACTGGCGGACGAAGGCTTCCTCACCTAAGGTGTTTCCTGTGAGCTTGACTTAGACAGGCACCTGTTCCACACAAAATGGCTTGAAGTGGAGGCTGAGGTATACCTTTTAGCTCAGTGGTTAGAGAACTCACCTGGGATGTGGGGAGATATAGGTTCAATTCCCCCCACCTCCCGGCAAAGATTGGAGAGAGGATATGAGTAGGATTGTCCTGCCTCCCAAGAAACACTGCAACCACTGAGCTGTGGGATACTCTGATATGGCCTTCCCCAATGTCTTCTGTAGAAGATATTTCAGCTTGGCTAAATAATTGAGGAGTCATTGGAACAAGAGGACTTGACCCTCGGTCTCCCACAGGGGTGCTCTAGCCATCAGGTTAGATTCTTATTCTAGCTCAATAACTCTTTATCTATCCACAGTGGAACAGCTCCAACAGAAGTGATTGAGGGCTTGTTCCCGCTGATTAGAATATCCCACTGATACGTGCTTAGAGTTCTTTCTGGTGGGGCAGGGTGGAGAGGGGAGACTCTTTCTCCTGTCTCAGCTTCCATATGTCTAGCCAGATTTTAACGAGACTGCCTTCTGCACTGGGCTCCAGCACATGAGGTGGATGAGCAAGTACCTGTCTTCCCTGGGTCAAGGCACTCTCTGGGAGTTAGGCAGGAGATGGGTATCTGGATACCTAGAGGGAAGCAGCACTGCACACATCCAAGCCCAGAAACTTAGGCACCTTAATTAATTAATCTTGTTACAGTTGGTATGGCAACACCCATTTTTTTCATGTTCTCTGTGTATATATATCTTCCTACTGTATTTTCCACTGCACACATCTGATGAAGTGGGGTTTAGCTCACAAAAGCTTATGACCAAATAAATTTGTTAGTCTCTAAGGTGCCACAGTACTGCTCATTCTTTTTACTGAAAATGTAGGTGCTGAGTGAGTTTAGGCACCTTCAGAGTTTGATTGGAGTTTTTTGAATCAGAATGGAGCCTAGATCTGGGGTTTGTCTAAATCTGGGGTTTAGGAGCCTAAGTACCTTGGTGAATCTAGCCCTACATGCTAAAACTGCTGGATCCAATCCCCAGCTTCTCCTGGAATATACATCTATATGGACATATTCCGCTCCTAATTGCAATGGTCGGAAATTGGAGCAATACAATTGAAGTCTATAGAGTTACTTTGCCTTTGTATCCATTGAGCAGAGTTTGCTCCACAACATTTATATCTACCTTCTCTTTTAACTGAGCAAATAAAACTGTAGATTCCATCAGCACCATACACCATTCAACAGCATCTCTGGAGAGATCTTTAACAAACTGTGTGCAAGACAGCCTGCGTTTCCCTCCTGGGTCGTTTGCTCCTTTGCATCTACTTTGGATTACCTCCAATGGGATGCATAGCTCCATTTCTATACATTTCTAAATATGCACAAGAAGAAAAAAATCCAAACCCCAAACTCTTTGAAATCTCAGTTGCTCTGATATTTTCATGGATTTTTCCTGCAAGAAACAAAGAGTAAATTTTCTGAGAGGAGACGAGTTAGTGGGGTATGACAAACAGCATACAGGTGTCTCACACTGCTTTTATTTTCTGTATAATAGGTGCCTACTGGAACAGGGGAAAGGGCATGAGATGCTGCCCTTGTCTTTGCAGAGCATGAATAGCATTTATCTCAGTGCAGCGGGCATCGCCAAGTTGGGTTTTTGTCAACCTGTCAATTCTTTTTTTTTTCCTTTTTTTTTTTTTTAACAGAAAGCAGAGTTCAGTAAATAAAGATAAATGATTGTGCTCCTTCTCTGCAGACCCTGGAGCTAAACTGAACAGGCCTCTTATGGTTTGGACCTGCTTCATTGACTGTTCAGACAGCCCAGTAATACGACAGATGTACCCAGCCGTTCCCTCTTCCCCGCTGTCCATTAGATTATGTTCATTTTGTCTGAGATGCCATTATAAGTCTCAAGGTCAAATAAGTCACAGAGAAGAAAGAGGAGGACTAATTTTTCCCTGCAGCCTTCCATGCATAAGGACTCGTTCGCAATTTACAAAGCACATAGTCTTTTAAGGTGCATATTCAGTTCAGCGCAATTTATTCAAATAAAATGCAGGTGTGTGATTAGCCCCAAGGCCATTTTGGCAAAACAGTAGAGAAGAGCTCTAAAGAATTATTTGGGCTGCCTTCCTAAATTCCTAATAAATTATTTGTAAGTAAAATTCATTAATGAGGACCCTTCAGAACAAAAGACCTACGGTAAAGGGGATTACAGGGCCCAAAAGCCCTTTTCTCAGGGGACATGTTATACGAGAGTGAGTAAGTAGGAAATTTAAATGGGAACAAGGGGATAAAACCAACAGCTCTTAGCAAAGGGTACAAAAATGTGCATTTTAAAAATCTAGTAAGAAAGAAAGAGACAGACACACTGTGGTAAATTCCACTTTCAGCTAGACCAGTTTAACTCTGGAGTCACTGATTCCAACTCCACAGGGTGTTGACCTCATATTCACGCTGAACTAGAACTGAGAGTAGATTTTTGTCCACTGAGATCTGTAGGGATAAAAGTGAGCAAATATTTGCTCCCTGGCAGAATCCACATTTCAAGGCCTTAAGGGGAAAAAAAACAGACAAATGAAATGTGAGTGGTAAGAGGGAGCTGTACAGTAATATGTACTTGTTCACGTGGGGAAGGAAGGAAGACTCCCATGGTCTTCAGTGAGATTTGGACCATGCCCATGTAGTGTTGAATTCACTAGGAAATTTAGGATCAGGAAAATTCCTCATTCTTAGTCCCTCAGGAAATGGTCTGGGTCATAGTAGGAAGCAAAAAATTGTCATTCTTTTATTTCCTTATTCTCTTGTTACACTGCCCTGGGTGTGAGGAGTCTTGGCAATGTTAGCCAAAAACATTCAAGCCTGTGAGTTTCAGCTAAACCTCATACAAGAATTGTTTGTTTTCTGCAGGACTTCATGGGTCTGAAGTTGGAAGAAAGACTCACCTTTACTTCAGTGGGGTTTAGAGCAGGATGCATGAAGATTCGTCCTGTGCTCATCAGGGAAGTGCTGAGAAACCCGACCACGGTTGGAAGATAGATGGGGTTGAGGGTCCTGAACACTTTGCTGAGGTGCTCAACAGGTTTAATATGGATCTCATTATCTCCATAAACTCAGCTGGTTGGCACTGTCAAGAGAGTCAGATTCTCCTTTGGGTTACATACACGGCACCCTGACAATGCAGTTGTGTGGACACACTGTACTGGAGACCAGAATTTAGCTCAATACATTTTCTACCTCTTTAGCTTTCCCAGAAATGAGCAGGAAGCTGATCAGTTATCTGAGTTTGTAAAACTACCGTCCCCTCAAGCTTTCGTTGCTGGTATTCAACATCCCACAAAGTTTAAGCTTTTAAACACAGCACCAGCAAAGGCCCTTCAGAAGAGGCTAAGAAGATGCTGTGCCTCAAAAGCAGACTCCTTGAGGCAGGCCCTGTATCTCCTGGAGTGCACACAGTAATAATATATGCCACACCTTTTTATAGGATCCAGTGTGCCCCCTCTCCTCTGGATTAGTCCAGAGCAGCTGACCTCACTCTTCCTCTTCTCTGCCCCCAAGGGAACTGCTTTCTGTGCCAGGGTCTTTGCATACCATTGGACACTTAAATACTATGGACATGGGCGCAGACCATACCTATAGTGTGTGAGGAGGACTTGCCTCTTCCACACTTTCTCCACCGCTTGTGCATGCAAGGCTAAACACAGCTAATGGGTTAGGCACAATCAAGCCATGAGATTTATAAATACTGTTCTATCAAATGAAATCTACACTCACATCCTGCAAATGCTATGTTTTTTTAATATACTGCACAACTTCTCCATTGACAGCTTATCCTATGATCCCATGTGATATATGTTCCTCTGAAGCCTAGGAAATGATTCTAATCAGCACTCTCTTAGCAGTGTAGGACACTCAGGAGACATGAGTGAATTAATACTCACAATTCCCCTGTGAAAAGAAAGTGTCTTTTTATGGATGGCAAAATAAAGGCACAGAGAGGATAAGTGACACGCTCTGGGCCATAGAGTGAGAGAATGTCACAAATGGGATTTCAAGACCAAGGACTAGCTGTTAGACAACAACAGCTCTTTTTATGTGTGAGGATGTTGTCATTGTACTTCTGGAGAGCTCCTGAGCTAGAGTAAATAAACCACAGAGTTGGGATGATGTGGTACAATGGGGTACTGCACTAGATTTTTTTCCTCAGGAGGCCCTGGTTTTAAAAACATATGAAAATAAGTTTCATAGAATATCAGGGCTGAAAGGGACCTCAGAAGGTCATCTAGTCCAACCCTCTGCTCAAAGCAGGACCAATCCCCAGACAGATTTTTTACCCCAGTTCCCTAAATGGCCTCCTCAAGGATTGATCTCATAACCCTGAGTTTAGCAGGCCAATGCTCAAACCACTGAACTAGCCCTCCTGTGTATGGTACAAAGCTACCAGACCAGTGAGCCCAACTTGTTACTCTCCATTCAAGAGTTGACCAGGGCTTAGAACATTACACATTAGGAAATGATTAAAAACAGATGCTTGATAAGAAGCGTAGTGGTCAAGATTCAGCTGTCATGTTATGCTTGGTATCAGAGGGGTAGCCGTGTTAGACTGGATCTGTAAAAGCAGCAAAGAATCCTGTGGCACCTTATAGATTAACAGACGTTTTGGAGCATGAGCTTTCGTGGGTGAATATCCACTTCATCAGATGCATGTAGTGGAAATTTCCAGAGGCAGGTATATATGTGCAAGCAAG
>NC_133774.1:10155854-10231789 GCF_003597395.2 Chelonoidis abingdonii
TGAACTAACCTCGTTATCTCTAGCTTGCTTGCATATATATACCTGCCCCTGGAAATTTCCACTACATGCATCTGACGAAGTGGGTATTCAGCCACGAAAGCTCATGCTCCAAAACGTCTGTTAGTCTATAAGGTGCCACAGGATTCTTTGCTGATGTTATGCCTGGTTCAGAGAGTGCTATGAGTACTTCATTGTCAGGAGCCCATAACTCCCTCAGAAATATTGTGAAAGAAAAAAATTTACAACATTAACAAGTCCAGGCTGTTCAGGAGTCATTCATGTACTTTGGAACAAGTGGAACAGACTATTTTAAAATGTGTCAGGGAAATGGATTTCATAGTCAACTTCCTTCCCTCCACTTTTCAAATAACTTTCCTTACCAAAAGGAAAATGATGGGTGCACTTTGTAAATGGACAGTTAAGTAAAGAGCAACCACTGTGTTAGATATGTCAATAATTGCCCCCTTCTTGTAGCTGAATATGTTAAGGAGACAGGTGGATTCCTAGAAAACTTTCTTTCTGATAGAACTTGGTTCTGGAGAGAAAGTAAGTCACCAACACTATATGTTCATTGGATCCTGCTCATTCACAGGGCAGTATAGCGCTTGATCCTGCTCTCATTCAAGTCAACTCATATTAACTTTACTGATGGAGGATCAAACTCATACATATAATGGACTAGAGCCTCAGATGGTGCAAATCAGCTTGATTTCACTGAAGTCAAAGGAAGTGTGCCAGTTTACACCAGCTGAAGATCTGTCCCACTGTCCTTAAGACAAGCATGGCTTCATTCACTATTATTATTTGTAATTCATTAATGCCTAGGGGGCCCAACCAAAACTTGGCCCCATTAAGCTAGCACTGTACAAACACAGTTGGAGATGGGCCATATCCTAGACAGCTTGTGATCTAACTAGACAAGAAAGAGAGAGGAAATAGAGGCACAGAAAGGGGAATTTACTTGCCTAAGGGAGGTTATAGGCTAAGGCAGTAGGAGTGTCCAGAGGTTCTACTCATTGGACCAAGAAACAGATTGTGGGAAGAGGGTTTGGATTTCATAAACAGAGTTTGAGAAGGTATACTGAAATATAACAGGAGAAAGAGATATCTTAGACCAATTATGTTTCAATAAACCCTCTTCCCACAACCTGTTCCTTCCCGAATACCTTGGTACGATTGTAGAATTATATCTGGTTTATTTAATATTTGATCTTTTTCTTACAGAAGTGCCTAGAGACCCCATTTAGCATGATGAATCCATTGTTCTGGATGCTGTACAAACACCTCTTCAATCAGATGATAGATCCAAGAAATATTGTTCTATATGAAAATATGGGATTGTCATGGAGCGAGAGAAATTAGTGATGGAAAATACCTATTCAGTGAACTTGTGCAACATTTCTCAATGCTATAACCTTCTACTATTTGGTCCAGTTTTAAATGACTCAAGTCATGGGGTTCCCAACACTTCACTTAGAACACTAAGCTACAGTTTAATTGACCTCACCCTTAGGAACTTTTCCCCCCGATATTCAACATAAATATTCTGTTGTTCAGTTTCTCTTTGCTATTGTTAGACATTACACCCATCAATTACTTACAGTGAGTTATCACTTTCATCTTACGATATTTTCTGGAGAGTTGATATTTTTTCCGTATGAGGCCCGTGACATCTCAGTGGTCAACTGAGGTCCATAGAATCACAAGAAATGGAACAGCCAGCACACTAACTGAACTTTTCTTATCCCAGAGATGAAATCCTGTCGTACAGAAATGAAACTTCAATGGCCACATATTGGAAACTGAAAAATGATTTATGTCTCAATCTTTCGAGCAAAAATTAACATCAATGACTACTCAGTGCATAATAACTAAATGGTGTTTTCTTCATTACACTGGCAGTTTACAAATCCAGAGAGCAGCACTTACATCGTGTAATTTGTTTTCCTAAGATGACTCCAAGAAGAAAAATGTCAAGTAATTATATACTTGTTACTCTCCAGAATTTTCATCCTGGGCTTGAGATGAAGACTAATATGAGAATTCGGGAAATAATCTGTAATTTCTGTTTATTTATTTGGTGCAGTTTACCTTTATTGCTATGTTTTTTTAATTGATAATTCAATAATATATTTATATTCTGTCTTGTGGTTGGTGCACTAATTCTATTAATTCCCAGAATGGCTACAAGACATTCTGTTAGAATTACTATATTCTTTTTAATAGAACATAGTAACAGGCAGCAACCAACTCAGCATACGGTAGTTTGTTACATTTATTGAAAATCAAGATACTATATTTGCTCTATTATAGTAATGAAGCTGATGAGTTCCAATCTGTTTAATAAAGTGCTTCTGTGTTTGAATATTTATATTAAATGAACCAGCTGGTGAGATCACATCATTGTTTCAACCCAGAAATGTATATTAATAATTAACATTAAACACGCTGTTTGCTTGCTCCTTTGGATAGAAGGGGAACTGGCACCCCCAAGTTCTACAAATAAAGGTCTTAGATTTATTTCAAAACTAAAACATGTTTCAGCTACGATCTTTACAAAACTGTGTCATCATCTCTGGTTTGCAAATGGGGGAACTGAGGTATAGGAAGGTTTTGGGGCAGAGGTCAGACTTGAACTCAGTGTTGCTGACCTCTAGTCCTATCAACGTAAAGAGCATCATGCTCTGGGCCCTAAGTACCTCTACCCATACAACAGATCAGTGAAAATAGAGTTTAAAAAGCTCTTTGACATAGCTAATCCCTTCCCTTCGGGACAATGCAAGCTTGTACTGTACAATATTAAGGAACTCACAGTAGTAGCGTATGTAGTTATGCTTGGAACTAGCTTTTCTTTACACATTAAGCTTGATTTTGGCTATACATTTCTGACCCTAAGCAAGGACCTGACCCTTAGCCAATTGAAAGCACCCATCGATTTCAGTGGTGGTGGATCGGGCCCCAAAAAAGCTGCTTGCCACCTGGAATTATCCTATTCACATTCTGCAACATGAGGAGGGTTTGGGTTTGTTTGTTTGATCCTTTGTTTTTGTTTTTATTCTTTCTGTTGCACAGTTTCGGTTTTATCAAAAAACGATGCTTGACTCTAGGAGAGTTTGGAAACTAAAAGGATTTGTGGATAAAAATCTTCAAACATTTTTGAGACCAAGTATTGGAACTGATTCAGCAACGTACATAACGACGGACCTCACTTTAAGCATAGGTCCTCCCATTTACTGCAGTGGGGTTATTTAGGTGTTGCAGGGTTTGGACTAAAGACTCCAGATTTGTTTCAGACCATTTTGTTCATTGAGAACTAATGCCAGATCCTCAGATGGAATAAACATTCATGGCTCTATTTACTTCGGAGATCTATGCTAATTTACACTAGCTCAGGGGCAGGTCATTTGAGTATTTAGGAAGGGTGGGTGGTTAATTTTAATCACTAGACAACAGAATTGAAGTACAATAATGTGTGAATCTTCTCCAAACCACAAGGCAATTATAAGCAACAGCAGCTGCTTTGTTTACACACACACAGAGTTCAAAGTGATACATGACAGAATCAGAATTTGGCTCTACATGTGTGCCCTCGGGAAGAGTCCTAAAGAACTGAATAGGGATGAAAACAGAAGTTTCTAGAGAATCTTAATAAGGATCTATAGACCCTCTAGGGTTTATTAGAGAATGATTTCCTTTCTGTAAGGATGTGATTTTGAACCATCTCGAGAATTTCACATAATTTTTTCATTAACTGTACATTAATATTATAAGGTGATTTGAAAAAGCCATGTCAAAACTTGTTTTTTTTTCATTTTCTACTACTTCCTGTAGTATTTTTCCATCAGAGCAATATCTTTGCATTTCTAATACACTGGGCAACATTTGCTAATGAAAAATGTTAACTGTTGGAATAGTACTTAAAAGACAGAGAGATTACCCCAAAATATGGGAGATGTAGCTATTAAAATACTATATTGGGTAATGCTGTGACTGAGGGAAAAAATAGCCTATGAATATTTATGGGTTGATCTTATGACTTATCTCTGTGTTGACATTTTCAAGTTAAAAAAACATTTGACTAAAGTAAAATGGCTAGAGCTCAGCAGCATTCTGCAAATTTCCTAGCCTGGGGGCAGCATGCAGAAAGAAGTAAGAGCAAATTATGTATACTTTGATGTAATGTGTGTCCTGGGGGTACTGCCAACCCAAATGGGGGAGGGGGGAGTGTATATGAAAAATTAAAATGACTCAATAGAGTATGTCACTGCCTGTAGGATGACGTTTAATCCCTCAATACCATTAGCGACAAGAAGAGGAGGCTAATGGTAAGAGGGCACCAGCAAAACAAATAGTTCTTTGCTCTGTTGGTTTGAAAGTGTTTGTTCTAGATGGTTTCAAGTAATCAAAGAAAATTGCAGTCACTAACTATAGGGAAGATAGTTAAAGAAAGTTTCACAACAAACAAAAAGATTAAGTAATTAATTAAGCAAAAAGTGTTTTCCTGGTGGAAGGCACCTAACGACAACCTGCGGGGGAAAGCAAGAGAATGGGCACAATCACCACTTCAGCGCAGAGAATCAAACCGATAGGAAAGCAGGATGAGGGGAAAAAAAAATACACGGAGATTTATGGCTTTGCAGACTAAGAGAAACATTGGATTATATAAATCACATCACTCAGAAAGTCACAAGTGTTTTTATTCTTGTTATCAGAAAGCAGAAAAATGATGTTGCCTGAAACTGTCTTAGGGGACGTCCACACCGCAATAAAAAACCCAAACCCAGATGTCTACACTGCAAGTTTTAGCCCTGCAGCCCAAGCCCCATGAACCCGAGTCAGCGCTGACCCAGGCTAGACGCAGCCATGCCACAGGACTTTTCCTGGAGCGTAGACGTACATTTAGCTAAGCACATGTAGCTCCACTAACATAAACATGAAAACAAAACAAAAACAGGCAAATGACCAGTTAAGGCAGCAGCAAGCAATGCCCAACCAGAAACCTCAAACATAGTGCATGTTCCTCACAGCACATATCCCCTAAGGTAGCTGTCTCCTAAGTTCAAGCTCTAGCAGCTCATGCTTCTGGCTCTGGAGGCTCCTTGTTCAATCTACCTGTTAGATCAGAGGGTGACTATTACATAAGATATTATCCCGGTTCTGTGGAGCCCTATTGAAGCCAATGGGAGTTGGTGCGGGGATATATGATTGTACAGAGTTCACCCTACTCCTAGTGGTTTGGGTGCTAGCCTGGGTTAGGGACACCACGGTTTGGCTCCTTGTTGTGTCATAGACTCAGCTGTCCCTAACACTTGCACTGTATCGTTGTGTCCACTGCTGTTAGAGTAAGATGTGGAAATGCAGGTGTTTTTAGAGACCATTTTCAAATACTCAGTAAACAACAGTAGCTATTTTGGGGACTGGGGCTCTGGCAAAAATTGTTAGAAAGTCAATGCTTGCACTCTCTCTGTGGCCGCTCAGGAGCTTGTGCCTCAGTGGGAACACAATGTCCCTGGGCTGCCAGGTATGCTTAGCCTTTATGGGGGAGCCGCTCCCTCCCCCCAGTTAGTCCCTCCTGCTCGACTGGGACTGTAGCTGTGTTTGGCCTTTGCTCAGGTCATGCGCTGTGTGTACACTGGAGACTGGGGAGAGAAGGAGGATCTTTGTACCCTGTGCTCAAGGTTCATCCACAAAAGGGTCAGTCATAATCTGGTCCTAGGTAAGCCTATGGCCATGCAGCAACAACTGTGAAATCCTATGCCATGGCCCATAGCCACTCAGAACATCCGAGTAGCAGTGGGACCAGTATTTAGTGCATCTCTACACTTACAAACTTACAGTGGTATCAATACATCTGCGCTGCTGTAAGCTCACTCGTGATGGAGCACTCCCGTCGATGACATAAAACTAGCTCCTTGAGTGGTGGTTACTCACCTGCCAACATTGTGCTGTGCACACAAACACTTACACAGGCAAAACTTCTGTCACTTGATCCTTTCACTCCAAGAATGACATTCACCATCTAGCAGAACAGAGAGTCTATGCACCACTTAAGTCTCACTCAAGACCTCAAAATATGGAATTAAACAGGTGCCCAGGGCTTGTGATGCTTCTCCACACGGAATGAGTTTCATCCCAAAGGCAGAGACCCTATCACCGGAGCTAATGCATAATTTCTGTTAGTGTTGAACAATATGCAGCTTGAGTCAATCCAACAGCAGGCAGTGGTGGAGATTCAGAGTAGCCACTTCATTACAAAATGCCATTTTGGGATCATTTGGGATGAAAGGTGCTATATAAATATCAAACATCATTACAAATTATTATTACTAATATAAACCAGGCCTCCACTCTGATCTGCCAGGTTGGGCAGAGCCCTAGAAACTTGGGCAGAAGCCAGGACTATTATTGTTTTTGAGAATCATTTTAATTACCTTAGCTAGCATGGTGCTTGTAGCAGTGGACATGGGAGAGGTTCAGAGCACTTGGCTAGGTTGATCTCCTGGAGGAAGGTGTGAGTTCATGACATACTGGGTGACTATAATCGTGGATAAAAGGGCAGAACATCTTTCCGGATCTGTAACTTTGCTGCTGACCCTGCTCAGATCTGGATTTAATGTATCCAATTATTTTGCATTTGGTATCTTTCCCTGAGCTATGAAGCCAGACATTGAAGTGCTTTGCTTTGTGGGCAAAAAGGCTCTTGCTTTCAAAGACCACCCAGGTGTTTAAATGATGTGGATATTATTAAGTTTGAACAGATCAAGGTTGGAGGTGGCAGTCTCCTCCAATGAGCTTTTTTGAAAGTTCACTTTCCCAAGTTTTAATTGCCTTTCTGAACAGAGAGTCTTCAAATAGCATTGCCTTCAGCTTGGAAATTTAATAAATGTGTTCACTTGTGCACTGTGTGCTGGGCAGAACCCTACAAAGTGCTGATCATTGAATAGAATGGGAGCCAACAGTGCTCACAAACTCTTTGGATTTATTCCAATAAATAAATAGTAAAATAATGCTTTGCATTTACCTAGTCTCTTTCACTGGAGGATCTCAAAGCACTTTACAAACTCAATCCTTAAAACACCCCATTAGATAATATTGTTATTGGTGTTACTGTGGCCCAACCAAGGTCCCAATCATGAATCAGAGCCCCTGTCTGTTGGGTGCTTCACATATGCATAATAAAAAGATGATGTCTGGCCTACAGAGCTTACATTTAAAGTATAAGATGAGAGACAATGAGGAGAGACCATAAACAGATGGGGAAGCACAGAATAACACTGAGACTATTATGAGTCATGTAATAAACACCAGGCACAGCACACTAACTATCTAGCCACTATCATCACCCTCAGAGGAAGCTGAGGCATGCTGAAATGACCTGCCCAAGCTCACAAAAAGGGGAACAATGGCAGAGATGAGACTAGAAAAGACGGTTACTCACCTTTGTAACTGCTGTTCTTTGAGATGTGTTGCTCATATCCATTCCAGTTAGGTGTGCGCGCTGCGTGCACGTTCGTCAGAGAAACTTTTACCCTAGCAACACTCGGTGGGCCGGCAGGTTGCCCCCTGGAGTGGCACCACTATGGTGCCTGATATATACCCCTGCCGACCCAACCGCTCTCAGGTCGCTGCCGCGACCCGAAGGGGGAAGAGGGGGGTTGGAAATGGATATACACAATCTCGAAACAACATTAGAAAGGGAGTAACCTCTTCTTCTCGGAGTGCGCTCATAACGAGCGAGAGAGGGGATCGCAAGCCTTGTAGGTGTGGGTCGAGTGAAAAATGGCAGAAGTAAAACTGGACCAAGGCGCAGATCTGTGTAACAGAGCAATGCGAAGCAAGGTAGACCGAGGGACACTGACTGCTATAGATCTCGTGGTAGGTACACGAGTAGCAGCGTAGAGAACACTGAGCCGTAGAAACCTGGAATGGCTGGGAAATGTGACCAAACAAACAATGCGTGCACCACACCCAAGATGAATCCACGAAGGAAACAGTAGGCCTTTCCTTCGACGCGACTGTACCGAGAGTGGGCGGTTACAAATGGTGTTGCAACTCAACATAAAGGACCAGCGCTCTACAGATGCAGGGAGTGCAATTGTGCCCCATCACATGAGTGGTAACATAGCCGAAACCACCTTAGAGAGGAAAGCCGGGGGGACGTAACTGCAACCTGCTTGAAACAGTAAAGTATGGTGACCACATAAGAGCCCTTGAGCCGAAGACAAGTCTGCCGATGTAATGCTAGAGGAAAGCTGTCTCCAAACAGGTATAACACGAGCAGTGCTAACGGCGAATGAGAGACATAAGTCTGGTTAAACCAGGTGAGGTCCAGGTTGGGGCACGTACCAGAGGCACGCTCCAAGCCCTTGAGGGAACCCCAAAACCTCAGAGTTGAGAACACAGAACGCCCACCTTACCTGGAGGGAAGGTAAGAGATGGCCGGCCAAGGTACCTCCGCGAACACTTAGCCCGCGGTGAGGCCGGAGGGTTAGTCCAAAAGAGAGGGACAGACCCCAGCAAGTAAAATGTAAGCTTCGCACCGAGAGAGATGCTCCACCTGGCCAAGTACGTGACCAGTGAAGGCAATCCTGCCACCCGATAGTCACGTAGAGCACACCCGTGTGGTGAAGGAAACGGGCAGGTCCAGGCGCGAAGTGCATGTCATGAGACGAGGCTGGTGGAGAGCAGGTAGCATGGGCAAGGCTATTGACAGGACCCAGTAGAACAAAAGAAAAAACAGGTCGATTAGTGCGTGGAACACGCTGGATGGATCATGAGATTCGGACATCTAGCTCCGTGCGACAAATTTGGAGGCATGGACCAAATACCCAGGGAAAGGCGGGAAGGCAGGAACTAATTAAGACAGAGCTGGTTGAAGACGTTTCCTCCCATGAAAGAAAGGTAGGGCCCCTTCGCAACAGGCAGAGAGAAACATGGTTCCCTCGGATGACGTCCGAGAAAGACCCTTTAAGAGGGAGGCAGGGACGTCGGGAGAGCAGATGCGTCTCTGCGAACTGTACCAGGCGATGATGTGGGGGAGGGGGCTACCCCACGTCGCACAAAAATTGCATCACATCAGCGCAGGGCGAACCGACTCAATAGAGATCAGGAAACCCTGCTGAGTCGAATTCAAGAGATATAAGGATGGCTACCAGATTTTATCGATGTGGGCTATGCAAAGTCGCCACAGAATGATGGCCGCTCGACAGAAAGGACCACCTGCCTCCCTAAGTGCTAGTAAGCGTAACAGCGCAGTGTGCGCTGTAAACCGAGCAGACTGCTTACAGCCCATCGATCTTGTACCGAAACCCGCCTAGCAACGTCCACAGGCGACTGCGCTTCATGCTTTGACAGAGAGTGAATACGCCCTTCCCCTGATTAATCACCAAAGAGCTCTTAATCGTGAATGAGTGTTATGAAGTGAGCACAACCAAGCTGGAGAGATGACGACTCTCCAATCGCGTCAGGACATGATGAACTGGGCGAGAACCCGAAGCGCATGCCTGCCACACAGGAGGAGTTAGCAACCTTCAGGGAGAGATCAAGAAAGTTCTTGAAGAAGCTGCCATGGCCCTATCCGGCGACGTTACGCCGAATTGAGACGAGAGAAACTTGATGATTACAAAGCAAGAGCTTAGCGAGTGGTTACAAACACAAGAAGTCGTGGAACCCGGTAGACAGAGACTAATTGGCAACCAAGTGAGTTTCCGAGTGACCTATCCAGGCATAGACCACGTGAATAGGTCGTAACGACACACACACTGGGTTGACATTGTGTACTGGAGTTTCCTCAGATAAGCCATGCAGACGAAAACCCAATCCGAATAAGTCGGTGGAGTGTGAGGTGAGAACTCGCACAACAACACGTTAAGACTGGGCTGTAACAAGACCAAATCATCGAGGACGTAACACTGAAGTAACCAATGTGGCTAAAAGCGAGGTATCTCTCTGGCGGATGGAAGAAATGCATGTAAAGTATACGCGACCTTACATATTAGAGAGATACACCAGCCCTAGATCTCATAAGGACAGAGATAAAGGTTCAGGAAGCCATGCGAACTTCAACCTAATCATCAAAACTGAGGATAGAAGTGCGCGTATTGTAAATAGCGCGTTGAACCATACGTACAAGATCGGGTGTTATGAAGAAAGTCTGCCCCCTTCGTCCATCGCCTATCCTCTTGAAGAGGAGAATACCCCGAAGACGAGATCCCTCGAAGACGGACAGGTGACATATGGAGTGAGGGTCACCCAAACTCACGAGTGCAGGGAACGAGCGAACGGATAGTCAATCGGAACCAACCTAAGAGCAGAGTAGGAGGGGCAAGCCTGCTTGGTAACCGGTACCCGCCCTTCGGTGCGCACTTTTGAAATTTCGTCTTTGGTCCGCCCATCGTAGATGTGTAGCCTCGATCTTGGCCTCTAAGGCGACGGTCGTCGCGACCACCTCAGTCACGCCGACTGCAAAACCCTACTGTGTGGCTAGAGAGTATGGGTGATAGCTGGTGACAGAAATGCTGCGTTAGTCGCGCGTATGCATGCGATGAGAGAGACTTCATTAGACCTTGTGCCCCTCCAGGGTTTTGAGCCTACGGCTCGGATTCACCAGCAAAGAGGCCTTTACCACAATCGGTAAGTTGTGAAAGGCCGAGGTTTGTAAACAGGAAGCCTGAACTGCTCCCATGGTAACAGGCCTTGAAGAGAAGCCTCTAGCACGCTGTCACCCTTCTCCAAGAGGCAGTGTAACTCTTGTGGAGTCTGATAGAGAAGCTCCCATAATATTATCCCCGTTACCAGGTGTTATGATGTATAGGCTAAGCAGAGGCTTATGGATTTGCCACGCAGGGCATAAAGCCTTGCAGAATACATCTTGCGGTTGACGATAGGGTCATTGCCTAGCCCCCTCGATTCTGGAGGCAGGCACCTGTGGCCATGGCCATTCCCTTTTCCTTGACCAAGCATGAATGCACAATGTGATCGCAGGAGACGAGACGGAGCAGTGGACCAGCAGTCCGACCGCTCCATGAGAGGATTCAGCATTCGCGCCTGGATGGTCCGAATAAACGGGGTAGGGCCCCTCTCGCGGGACCAGTGATTAGAATGTCCCCTACCAGGGTCCCCTACTCCGGACGCTGCACGCTGGAGAGACGCTTGTGAGTGCTTACCCTCCATGAAGGAACGGCCTGAATGGGCGCTTAGTTGTGGTGCACTACCAGAATCGCGGGCTGGAGCATAAGAGTGTGCTGCGTGGGAAGACACTGATGCGTGTCTGGTTGGCCATGGAGGTGCTAGATGCTGGTGCTGAGGAGAGGCTGGAACTCTGACAGACCTTGGCCGCAAACTTGGCAGCTGGGACGGATACTGCAAGGGCGCACTGTACCTGAGGGAAGAATTGACCTGCGACAAGGAGCGGTGCTGAGAGTCGACACGAGATCCAGAGTGGAGCGCTAAGGAGTCACATTGCCTGTAGTGGTGCTGAGGGAGCCAGGCAAACCGGTTGCTGATATCGGGTCGGGAATGGACATCCGACCCATGTGTGCGACAGTGCGACCGGTGGCTGAGGACAGCTGAGCGGTCGGGACTGACAGTGGCGCGTGAAAGACAGGGGCCGACGGAACTGGACCGCTGCGGGGACATGATCCGGAGATGAAACGGTGCCACTAAGTGCGCGCTGACAGAGATGCGTTTATCAACGGCTTGCCAAAGAGAGCTGTATTACTGACACCGGCGAGTGGGGGATAGGCAGCATCACCTGTTCATGGCAAGAGAGATCACGTGCGTCGTCGGTAAATGTTCGCGTGGAGGAACAGTATAGCTTCGACCACAGTGGGTACCAGGCAGACTGTCAGGAAACGGATTGACGGCTCTTATGGGACGGGATCGACGGTGCTGACTCGCCGGTGCCTTTCAGCAGGTGTTGGTGCCTGTGTCGTGCTTAACTCTCGTCGCTGCATTAGCACAGGCACTAGTGCCGCGCAGTTGACGAGCGTGCACTGACCACGGCGATGCGCGGGGAGCAGTCAGGCACCGGAAGACGACAACACTGTGGGGCACTGTGGACCAACGGTCACAGACGTTGTCAGTGCCACGGCAGGTCTTCGGGCGCTCGGCGTGGTGCTCTGATGCGGGCATTAGCATGGAGCTAGCTGCGTATGAAGCCAATTAGATGGGAGCAGGACTCAACTCACCACGGCGCGTGCCGGGGAGCGCGTGCAGGCACCTGGATTCAACGCCTATTGTGGACCCGCGGGGATTGACGGTGCTTAGGTGTCGGTGCCCGGCAGGAGTGTACGGTGTCGAGCGATACCCGACGTAAAACGACTCTTCTGGCTGCGGGTTGCAGTTGACAGAAGCAGGCAGGGCAGCGGAGCTCAACAAGAGCGTGCCGGGAGCTGTCGGGCAACGCAGAGGAGCATGGCTTCTCAACCTCTTGCCGAGTCGACGTGGCGCACAGTAACGGGCCGGGCGCAAGGGAATTCCGGTCCGATGAGCGCTCTGGCTGCCGCCGTGTAAGCGATGCGCTGCGTGAGAAGGTGGGGGAAAAGAAGATGCCGGCTCATTCTGTGTTCCCGCTTAAACGCCTAGCAAATGGGTGACTTTAGCATATGTGAAATACGATCCCCGCAAGAGCACCTAACAGGAGTCGTGTGATCGCCTGCTGCAATGGACGGAGAGCCTGCAAGGCACGGGGACTTAGAACGTATTGACAGCCCGGCTAGAGGCTGCCGGCATACGTGTGCGAGGAGGGACTACTCCGATACCCTCGCTAACTATGTAAACTAACTATGCTAGCAAAGAAAAAGCATAAGTAAGTCATAAATATATGATAGAATAGGATTTATAACCATATATGCTAATACACAAGAACTTACGAGTAGCTAAGAGGAAGCAGAGGTCGCTAACGGCGCTGCCACGCTCAAGCAACGACAATCGCGGTAAGAAGCCAACGAGAGGCAGTTGGCGTTCCCAGCGGTAGATATCAAGGGCGGAGCCAAGTGGGTGCACTGCCAAGGGCGAACCTCCGCCCACCGAGTGTTGCTAGGGTACAAGTTTCTCCGACGAACGTGCACGCGGCGTGCACACACCTAACTGGAATGGATATGAGCAAGCACTCGAAGAAGAACCCTGGAGTCCTGTCTGGCAGAATCTAGCTCTGTAATCTGCACAAAGGCACATCAAAATTTTCCAAGCATTTTTTTAATCAAATCCTTAAGGAGAGAGGAGAAGAAGCAGAATGAAGAACTGCCCCATTCCAATACAGATCAATAGGAAGAACCTAGTTTATATGTATATGAACGAAATATATAGAATTAATTGGGTTAGATAGGACCAGTGGTGAAATATCTAATCCATCCCTTTACCTAGATCAAGATCAATTTAGTTATCTCTAAGCATTCTCTGATGGATGAGTGTCAGGTCTTTGCTTGTAGATCTCCAGTGAAGGTGAACCCAGAACCTCCCTTGGGTAACTCACTTTTGATTGCCTTCAGTGTACTAATAGTTATAAAGTTTTTTTTAATAATATTCCACCTAAATATTCCATGCTTCAGCTGGAGCTTATTACTTCTTTTTCTGTCTTCACTGACTAATGAGGATAATTGGTTCCTCCCCTTTTCTGGGACATCCCTTTATGTGTTTACTGACATTTGTCATGTCTCCCTTTAGTCTTTCCCTCTCCAGACTGAACATGCCTGGTTCTCTGAACTTTCCTTGGTAAGGAAAAGTGGTGGGGTGATGGAAGCATTGCAAAAGGATATGACATGGTCTTTTGTAAAGATAGCAAAGAGAAAGGAGTGCTTGGTGATGCAAAAGGTGCAGGAAGAGATACCTGTAAATCTCTGACTTGGCAGGGAGAGAGGGGAGGACAGGAAATGATTGCTTGATAGGGCTATGATCCCCGCCCCCCCAACGTATAACAGTGTAGTCTTCTGTGGGCTGTAATACTTCGGCCTAATTTTGATTGTTGGGTTTAGTGTGGGTATACTGGGTGCTGCTGGTGGCCTGTGATACACAGTTCAGACTACATGATCTGGTGGTCACTTCTGGCCTTAAACGCTATACAGGACCCAGCTGTGCAGCCCTTACTCCCATGAGCACTATGGTGAATAGTGAGTACTAGTGAATGCTCACCACAGTGAATAAGGCTTGCACAGTTGAGCCCTATGTGAATGTCAGTTCCACTATGATTCTTGCTACTTTTTGCATCTATCTCGACCTGGCTCTTATTTAAGTCTGAAGAGCAAACATTGGGCTCCCACTCTCTCTAAAGTGGCATCAAAAATGCTAAAAGGGGAGGGAAATGCTAATAAAGCCTCCTTTTATTTTATCCTTTCATGTGGCTTAGCTGGCCCCCACCCTATTAAGCAGTCTCAAATGGCAACAACTCTCAACAGAGGCCATTAACACCTCCTGGTCCTGAAGTGCGAAAACTTCAGAGAATACTACAATGTGTGAAAGTGAGAGGAAAGTCTCTGTGAGCTGGCAGAAAAATACTCTAGACTTTTACACAAGGAGGAAAGATAGTTTGCTCCGGTATGGAAGGAGGGTCAAAGCACTGGACAGGGAGTTCTATCTATTTCATGCACTTATATCGCCTCCCATTACCATAGTATCTGAGCTTTTCACAATCTTTAGTGAACTCATCCTGACTACACCCTCGTGAAGAAGGCCATGCTATTATCCCCATTATAGTGATGGGTAACTGAGGCACAAAGGCTTAGAGATGTGCACAAGATCACACTTAAAGTGTAAGGCAGAGTAGGGAAATGAGCCCAGGTCTCAAGCCTCCCCATCAGTTAGGTGACCAAACGGTATACGGCTGTTTGGGAGAGGAGGTGGGGGCAGCACTAGTAATTTATCTCTGTTTTACACTGAAGAAAGTTATGGATTAGTTATTCATATGACAGGCATATTGGCAGCCTGAAATTTCTGTTCTAATCTGTCATTGAGCTAAGAATGGCTGCTGGGAAATCTTGTGAGACCTTCCAGTGGCTGAATATCATAGCATCATTGTCAACCCAGCAGCACTTGCTTCTTGGCATTCAACACAAATTATAAACAGTGACAATTTCTGTGGTATTCCTCATCTACAGCATATTGGGCTCTATCATGCTATGGAAGTCAATGAGATCTTCCCATTAACTTCAATGGGAGCAAGACTAGCCCCTCTCATGGGCTATTACTGCAAGCACTGCATCAATCAACTCTTAATTCTCAGGATGAACCTGATCAAGATTTGAAAGATTAGTTTTTTGACCTGGCACTTGCTCTATCAAATCATGAACAAGATGTTGCTTTTGGTCTTTTTGTGTTTGATAATGAAGGTCACGCAATAGCACTGTTGTCTGATTTCATTAGGCTATTCTTGCCTATCTATTGGAGTAGATGGAAGCTTTTCTGACAACATTGGATTTTGTGGCACTGATAAGGACTCTGGAGTCTCTCCTATTCCTCACCTAGAAGGAACTTTTGCTTAAGCGCCCTCCTCTCATGCCCCTGGAGACTGGTATATGTCATTAAGTCTAGTCACACCTATTTCAAATTAAAACCTTTTCCCACAGCTGTGGGGTTGGCTGACTCGAACGAGAACTTTGGCAAACACAATTGACCTGAATGAGTCACAGCAAAGAAAATAATAATGACTTGAAAATGGATGAGAAGACTTGGGACTCCAAAGATGAGGAAAACGAGTTTTCTTTCTACAAAAGTGAATTTAATGATGGCAAAAAGGTGCTAGATCAATAGCTCTGGAGACAAGAGTTCCCTCTCTAGCCTCAGAATATGCACAGCCTAGGCAGCGGTAGTACAAATTTCCTTCCTACCACTTTGCCAAGGTGCTTTAACCCTGCTCTGAAAGATGAGCTTTTGGTAAGTAATTCAGCCTCCATAGCGCTTGGGTCCCTTGCCCTGAGACTGCCAAGAAGAGCACCAGTTATGACCAAATGGTACTGGGCCGGACTGATGCTACCAATTCTTTTCACCTACGACACCACACCATGGGTAAGAACTTTTGGCAAATGCTGACCGGGACTGGATTCAGACCCTCAATGCTAGGGTGAGTAAGACTGAGTTATTATGGGCCTTGCAGCCCCACAAATGCTGTCCTTTTAATTGTTAAGCTTTGCCTGACAAAGGGCAAGCCTCCTTCATCCTTTTCCCACAGGCGGAAGAAGTGTGCATGTGTCTACTGCAGTAACCAAAGCTGTGCTATGCAACAGAAAGTGATCTGATTGTTAAAGTATTGGCTAGGGACTTCAGCTCTGTGTTCAAATCCCAGCTCTAGCACATACTCCCCCAGATGCTTTGGGAACTTAATTTCTCTGCACCTTCATTCCCTGTCTGTAAAATGCGGATAGTGCCTCTTTCTTGTCAATTTAGATGGTAATCTCTTCAGGGGAGAGAATTTATTTTGCCATGTGTTTGTACAGTGCCTAGCACATCTGGATCCAGATCTTGTTTGGAGCCTCTGGCACTGCTCTAATAGAAAATAATAAAAATTATACACTGTTTCATTGGCCAAGTGAATAAATATCATGTGACAATCTGCAGACTTCTTCAATCTTCATTAAAAACTCCATCAGTTGAGATTTGCAGGAAGATCTGCAGGAGCTCACATATCTGCCATTCATTCTCATGACAGCTCCAGCAATGGTCTTTAAAAGTACCTGTAAGTCCCCCACTGCAGGACAGTGAGTTAATGCAGTGTTGGGAGAGCACGCAACAAGAACCATGTTCACAGTGATTATCTCTCAAGATGGAATGCTGCCACCCAACCATCTGTCCCCTGCCTGAACTGAAGGGAGTCTAGGACTGGTGTGAAAACCAAACTACCTCCATGATAGGCCCAGACTGGAACACTGAATCCAAGAACTTATAGTCTTTGGGGCAGGTTGGATTCTCATATAAATCCAAACTCTACAACTCAGGCCCAGCTCTAGAAATTACTATAAACTCATCAATATTTCCTTTTAACTGTATTTCCTTATTTTCAGCTACTCCACACCTATCTGTTCTCTTCTATAGCCAGCCTGAGATGGACACTTTTCTTACGCATTCCAATTTCTTCCTCCATCCTTCCAAGATGGAGGAGGAATAGCTCAGTGGTTTGAGCATTGGCCTAATAAACCCAGGGTTATGAGTTCAGCCCTTGAGGGCCCTACTTAGGGATCTGGGGCAAAAAGTACTTAGTCCTACTAGTAAAGGCAGGGAGCTGGACTCAATGACCTTTTTGAGTTCCCTTCCGTTCTAGGAGATAGGTATATCTCCTATTATATTATAAGATTAATATCCACTCCACAGGAGGCCCCCACCATCAACACAACTATTTTTGCCCTCTATAGCTATTTTATGCTTCTGGACCTCCACTCCTTTCAGTACTAGGCAAGTTGGTTGAAATTCTAGTAAAGAGCAGAATTATCAGACACATTGATCAACACAATATGTTAGTGAAGAGTCAACATGGCTTTTATAAAGTGAAATCATACCTCCCACTCTATTAGAATTTTTTGAGGGGGTCAGTAAACATGTGCACAATGGTGATCCTATGGATATAGTGTACATGGACTTTCATTTTGACCCTCAGGAGGAATCCAATGTGGAGTTCTTCTCTGTGTGCTGTGTGGGAGGGAGTTGGTGTTCAGTGCACTGTTCAGTGTTCCGTCGCGAAGTATTCTTTGAGCCGCAGCGGCGAAAGTAAGGCTTCCATTCGCCACCAGAACTGTATCATGTGGCGGGGTGGACCACATGAGCAGACCTTAAGGTGGGGGCTCCTCAGCAAAAACTTCAGGACCAGGACTTCAAGAGAACTGCTTGAAGCTTCAGTTCATCTGCATTATGCACCATCAGTCTGGATAACAAAGATGTGAAGGCTTGCCAATTATAAACACGGTTTCTCTCCCTTGGTTTCACATTCTACTGCTAGACGAGAGGCCTCATCCTCTCTGATTGAACTAACCTTCCGTTTCTCTAGCTTTGCTATGAAGCATTATATTCACCTACCTGGAATTTCCTACTGCATCTGACGCGAAGTGGAGGATATCTTTCACCCACGAAAGCTCATGCTTCAAACATCTTTAGTCTACAAGGTGGCACAGGATCTCTGCATGCTTTTACGACTAGGAAGGATATCATAGAAGTCTACAAAATCATGAATGGTAGGGAGAAATTGAATAAGGAAGTGTTATTTATTACTTCACCTAACACAAGAACCAAGGATCACCCAATGAAATTGATAGGCAGCAGGTTTAAAATAAACATAAGGAAGTACTTCTTCACATAACACACAGTCAGGCTATGGAATTCATTGCCAGGGGATGTTGTGAAGGCCAAAGGTATAACTGGGTTCAAAAAAGAATTAGAAAAGTTCATGGAGGATAGGTCCATCACTTGGCTATTAGCCAAGATGGTCGGGGACACAACCCCATGCTCTGTCTCTAAATCTCTGACTGTGAAAAGCTGGAAGTGGGTGATGGGATGGATCATGCAAAAAAATTCCCTGTTCTGTTCATTCCCTCTGAAGAATCTACCACTGGCCACTGTTGGAAGAGAGGATACTTGGCTAGATGGACCATTGGTCTTACCTGTATGGCTACTTTAACGTTTGTATAAGTATTCTTATGTACTTTACATCTCCACTATTTTTGCTGTATGGATAAAGCAATACAAACTCCTTTTACCCCAGTCTAGTTTGCCCTTGTTTTGCCCCTTTGATGTGTAATAATGAAGTGGCACAGAGGAAATGTCTTTAATCACCTGCAGAAACTCCTAGCATTATCTGGATCACATATATCTCCAAACACTTTATCACTGTCTCTTTCTAGTGTTCATAATTCTGATGTATCTGGTGTTCCAGTGTCATGTCATGCTATTACATTAAACAATATAACATAACAACGTAGTACAATGGAATGATGAAATGCTGACTTGCTTCAGAAAATGTAAAGAGATAATACACTTGTTTTCAGCGCGGAAAGCTGCTTTTAGTTCATATAGTGGCTTCACCTGATTAAATTAGATAAGACTAGGTAGTTAGAGAGCTAGACAGACAGACCATAATCATACTAGCACAAATGAAAAATTCAGCTTGGATTTATAGCCTCATATTGTTCACATGTGAAATGCGAACAGAAAAAGAAAGTTTACCTGCTCTTTCTCATTACAATTATGATGAAAGTTCCAAAGAAATCTTTAAATGTTGTCTCTTTTTGTGGTGTTTTCTACATTTGTGGTGGAATAACGTCTGCTTTTAAACAATTTCTTGTTGCCTCGGGGCCAGATTTGGTACCTTTATTCAGACTGAGTAATACCTCACTCTGCAAATGCTCATGTTGACTTCAAAGCTGTACAAAAGGTCCTACTGTGAATTCTCTATTTACACTTACCACTCAAGGACATGAGTAAGGGTTGCATGATCATGCACTAAGTTTAGTGATGAGACATTAGACGGGATGGGCTACTGCTCTGAGATGGTACTGCAAATTCTCTATCTTTGGGTTTTGCACGCATGCTCAGGATTTAACTGATCACCATATTGGGGGTCAGGAAGGAATTTTCTCTCAGATCAGATTGGTGGGAACCTTGAGATTTTTTTTGGCCTTTGTCTGCCCCATGGTGTGTAAGTCACTTGCTGGGATCATCTGGGTCTATCTCACCTAATTAGTTCCCTGTGATTAGAATGGCCTTGGGCATTTGTGAACCTCAGTCCCTCCTGTTCTCTGGCACACATTAGTTCAGACTTCTGAGGGCTGTAACACTTTGCTTTAATTCTGGAGATGGCTGAGGTATGTTTGGGGACCTGTGATATATGAATAGTCAGACTATATGATCTGGTAGTTCCTTCTGACTTTAAACTCTATGATACTTACTTATGTGCATGGTGGTAGCATCTAGAGGGCCCGATCAGGGCCTCTTCATTGCTCGGTGCTGTACACAAATAATAAAAGGATGATCTTTGCATCAAAGAGCTTACATTCTAAGTATAAGCTGAGACAATAGATGGATACAGCAAACAGTTACAACAAGCCCAAGCTAACAGGGATGACTATGATTAGTGTGATAAGCAGCAATCCCTACAAATACCTCGAGATTTCTCCTCACACTGCTAGTTCTCTACGTTAAGGAGGGGAGAGCTGTAGGGCCATCACTGTGTATTAGTTCCATTGCCAACCCCTATGAATAGAACTTTTGTTAATTGAAAAATGACCCATGTTGGTAAGTGTTTTCACATGTATTTATTTGTTTATTTGGAGCCAGGAATAGCATGTCTATGTCTGTTTCTCAAGGAAATGCACTCAGAAGTGATCAATCCTGTGCTTGGATCCCCCCCATGGCTATGTTATTCCTCGCAGGGATAACAATATCCTGCACGAAATAGAACCACTTTATATGTGATTAATTTCTGTTACATACCTATTTTGAGGGGGCCAAGTTGGTGATGTATTTAGTGCCCATTCTACTGGCTGTGCCACTGGAGTTCTAACTGGAGCTCAGCCCTTGACTTTAAGTCAGTTGCCTCTGGGCTGCTAGAGATTGGGAGTGTAGCAGTTAATGCTCTTTTTCATATAGTCTATTTTTTTCTTAACCTTGGGATCCATTGTGGGCTAAATAGGGTCAAGCAGTCCAAGTGGCCTGGATTAAAATCTGAATGACTAATGGAGTTACTGATGTATGTAGGCCATAAGCAATGTACATGTTGAAATTCTGGCAAGTCCATGCTTTGAAAAGCCAGTGGTATGAGGGTCATCCAAGATTGTCTGACATGCCACTAAGAGCATGTTAACACATGCCAGATGCCAATTGCTCATGGGACGAAATCTTTCCAAGAGTTGTTTTATTGATACGGATCTGATTGTATGCATACGTGAAATAATAGGTTTGTTATATTAGCAGCAGCAGCTGATTTTAGCATTTTTAGCTCTAGGTCATCTTTCATTTATAAATACATACAAAATCGATCACCCCCTAAAAACACTTTAAATACAACCAGTAAGGTGCATATGTAACTAATCAATACAACCGCATGATCTTTTCTTATGGTCCTTGATCCTACATCCTCTGTTCTCTTGCCCTATTTCTGTTGCCTTCATTCATCATGATATAGCTCCATTGAGCTCACAAACTCTTTAGATCATGGCTTGAGTCTTTCATTTCTGTCTAAAGCACCCGGCGCACTAAGAGCATTGCATAAGCAATAAATAATCAAACGAGTCCCAAACCCATATAAGCCTCAATACAGTTAGGCATGTGCTTCACTCTAAGCATATGATTAGTCCCAACAACAAGGGCTGACCAGGCCATAAAGACTGACTTGCCCACTTACTGTTAGAATTGGTCACTCCACACAGGGCTAAAGGATGCAGAGTGAACACTCAGTAACTGACCCATTCAACCTAATTTGTTTTGTCCCTGATTCTCATACTATATATGTAAAGTCCCTCCATGTTCAGTTTTTACCGATTTTTACTGAAAAATTCTAGGATTTTACAAAAGCTATTATTTTGGGGATTTTTTTTTACAGATTTTCACCTAGATTTGGGGCCACCCAAGTACATGAAAATACTGATTATGTTAAGGAAATCCAATATATTACATTAGACATGTTTGTTAGCCTAATTTATTATTAAGTGTAAATGTGAGGCGCTCTGTTAAAATACAGCAATGTAGTTGAAGATACACACACACACACATATGCATGTGTGCATATAATGTTAATTTATAGTTCATGAAATAAACCACAGCTTAAAATTGCTTTTGCTTTCATTATTATTATTTTTTCCTGTATTTGTTGCTTTTTTGTCTGTCCTCTCATCCCTCCAAAATTTACCCAGAAAACGGTAAAGTTAATTTTCTGCACAGATTTTTATTTATTGTTTAAAAATAAAAATCAGCCAAGTAAGAGAAACAGGGCAATAGTTTTTGTTCTCAGTTACACCAGTATATCTGAAGCCATTCTGCTCAAATCAGCTAGGTTTCTTAGTTTTTATACCTTTGTTAGGGAGATCTGAACTTACCCAATTGTGGCCCTGGTTCAACAAAACACTTAAGCAAGTACTTATATTTAAGCATGGCACTAATTCCATGGAGATCTTGTCTGGAGTGCAAGTTCTATAACAGCAAGATGATAGTTCAGTTTTCCTGGACTATAAAGTTACTGTCTTCTCTGCAGAGACAGCCAACAAAGAGGGGAGTTGTGATGGTATTAATTCTTGTGTTGTGTACAACTGTAAGCTGGGAACACAACTGAGACCCAAAAACTAATTTCACATAGACCAGCTCCCAGAAGATAACATATTTTGGCCAGTACCTACCTGGATTCGATTGAAATAGCAGGTGAAAGGGTCTGTCATATCTCATTGCCAATCACATGAGTCATCCGATCTCCACTTAGGTTAAATTAAAAGACCAACCAGTTAAACAACATTCTGTCTTAAATTACAATTTACTTATTTGTTTTAGTTTGTTATTGAAGTTCCTTCTGAAAATTCAAGCTTTAATCCTTGAACCCAATAGCTTTACCCTTTCCACCACATGAAAGGACAGATACAATGTTGATAAGTGTGGGGTGGATGAATAGATGTTTGGTAGGAAATTAGATAGATAGATAGATAGATGGTAGATAGATAACAGTGCTGTAACACTAAACACACCTAAGAGTGCCAAGGTGAAGATTAAAAAGAAAATCTTTGTCCACAACAAAAACAGATAAGATATTTATCAGGTTTTCAGAATGGTTACAGCAACAATGAAAAGATCTGGCTTCCCAGATGTCTCTCTGGGATGACTTTGTGTGCAATGTTTTTCGCTATTAACTGGTGTCTAACGTGATGAACTGGTTATGAACTCTTCATTCATCACCTAAGCTAAAAGAAAACCTAGATGACTTGGTATTGAACAATATAGGGCTTTTTTCTCTGTCTCCATGACTCATTTTCAGGATTTCTTGTTTGACCTTGTTGGACAAATTTTACAACTCCACCATGGAAGGTTACAAGACATCAGGGCATTTAGTGCCGAGTGCAATGTTCCCTCGCCCCACAAAAGTTAGCTAATAGTTCCAAGAAATAAATTACTTTTGCTGGGCTCTTAAATATTATGATTTGCCTGCTTGAAATGAAATCACCGAAGTAATTGTAGAATATTGCTTGCCATTACAGTCATTAAAAAAAGGCAGATGTAGGATCACTCTCATGGAAAACTTTCGTGATGGGTTTTCATGGAGATAAGTGCACAGAATCCACTTCTGAAAAAATATGTTGAATAGAATGAATTTGCCTTTACCGACTGACTGATGATGATTTTCTTGTTAATTTGGAGCTTAGGCTTTAGAGAAACCTTAACAAATTTGATTGCTAAGCTCTCTAGGTTGACTCCCTCTTTGTGAGCTACATTCAGGATCATAAACTCTTCTTTCATTGTATAGCATTTTACTACAGATCTCTGAGTAAGCAAATGTATTGTTTGTTATGGTCACTTGTACCATGGGACTTTCAGAGGTCTTGTAGCTTCACCACATAGTAAGGTCAGGGCATTTTGATTTAGCTGGGTTTGATCCTGCTCTGAGCAGGGGGTTGGACTAGATGACCTCCCAAGGTCTCCTCCAACCCTAATCTTCTATGATTCTATGATTTTAAGGCTCTGTTCAGGAAAGCACTTAAATATGTGCATAACATTAAGCATATGCTTAAGTCTTATTGATATAAAAAGATGGATTAAGAGAAAGGATGTTTCAGATGCTCCAGAACTTAGCTCTCCTGATTCCCAATCTCCTACCATATCCAAGAGATGGGCACAAGCAATTGATTCATTTTCATTACTAAGTACATAAGTAGCTAGTAATCTAAATACATCTAAACATTTAATAGCATTTACCTCAGAACACCACTGGAGGCAACATTTTCAAACCAGGGAAGGAGCAAAGAAGGGTACTGAATTTACGTGGGACTGATTTGTACATGATGCCATTTGAGTGAACAGGAAAATGCTGGTTTGCGCTTGCAAATGCAGTGGTTTGTAGGCACAATGGGCATACTCAACTACTGTATCCTCTTTTGAAAATGTCACACCAAATGTATTTTGATGTGTCCAGATACCAGGTTGTCTTTTTTATGTCCTATACTACGTAAGAATCTAATTACCTCTAATTCACTTCATTTAAACCAGGATTTCACCTTTAAAGTTTTATTTCCCCTCCCTGGCTAGTGAAACTACCCACCAGCTTATAAAGCCTCTAGGAAGAGCTACTGTAATACAAATAAGAATAATAAATTTTGGGTCTGTCTACATGGATCTAATCTGGGACCAGAATCTGGGATCAAGATGTGAGCCAGACTAAGAGTACTCATAATCTTCAAGGAAATGTCCTGCTATTTCTCAGTCAGGAACATGGTCCAACACATCATGCTGAAATTGTTTGTGGAACAAATTCACTCTTTTAAAAAATGGCTCTTTACACTTGGCCAGCTCTTACCCTTGCCTCCATGGTCATAGAATCATAGAATATCAGGGTGGAAAGGTACCTCAGGAGGTCATCTAATCCAAACCCCTGCTCAAAGCAGGACCAATCCCCAACTAAATCATCTCAGCCAGGGCTTTGTCACAGAGAATCTCATGGCAACAGAACCCATTCAGTTCTAGAAAGAGGATGTACCCCACAGAGCTCAGCTGTGTAGGGACCCCTATGTGCCAGCACAGGCAGGATTGATGGAGTAGGGAATAGGGCAGGTCAAAGGATAGGACTGAAGGATCTCTT
The DNA here is from genome assembly GCF_003597395.2 of Chelonoidis abingdonii. Classification (NCBI taxonomy): domain Eukaryota; kingdom Metazoa; phylum Chordata; order Testudines; family Testudinidae; genus Chelonoidis; species Chelonoidis abingdonii. Next base: position 10,180,600 of record NC_133774.1, read on the forward strand.
GCTACCTAGATCTTTCCATCTACTGCATTTGTGGAGGGGGTGTGTGGAGGCCAGAGCTTCAAGGCTACAGTACTAACTGCAGAATGGCTCTGAAGCGATTCCACTACCTGGGGGATGACTCCCTCTCTACATCCTCAGGCAAAGCTGAACAGTAAAAGCCCAGTGCTTGGATGTGCCTCACTATACAGGATTTGGACCAGGGGCACCAGAAGTTCCCACAAGGCATTGCAAACACTGATTAATTACATCTCTTTTGGGAAAGCGCTGTTATCGCTGTTTCACTGAGGCAGGGAGCACTTAAACCACTTGCTCAAGGTTGGTGGAAAAGCTACAAACAGAACCCAGGAGTAAGCTGAGTAGAGATGGTGGAGAGTTTCTGACTAAATCAGGCAGAGCCAGGACTTGAGCCTGGGTCTGCTAAACCCCAGGGCAGTGCCCTAAGCACCAGTGTCCTAAACTGGGGAGGTCTCTCTTAGTCTCTGATTTTTCACAAAAACCTTTGAAAGGTCTGTTTCATCTCAGTACCAAAGGGGGAACATTTCCAATATCTCAGAAATTTTCCTGGGATGGGAAACCTGTTTTCTGCTCAGCTCTACTCAGCACCCCGATTGCCCACTCCACCTGCTCTGGTCACTAACTCCCACAGTGAACTAGTTTAGATTCATATTATACCTAATGTCAATTTAAAAATAAATAAGAAGGGATGGGAATAAATTGTAATAAAAGTGTATAGGATAGAGATATACATTTCTCATTAAAGCAATAAATCTTCCCCAAAGGAAGTTGTTAAAATTCTTTATGTTTAAAAAATGAGGTCCACAGGGACTCCAAATTTCAGTTCGATTTTTAGCTGAGGCATTTTTTTTTCTTTATCAAACACTTGGTGCTGTAATGTGATAAGGGTCCCATGCAGACCATAAAACTAATTTATCATCTGTAAGGTGTACAAAGAAAATGGTAACTGCCTGCTTGTCTGCTTGACATATGAGGTCATTTTTGCCGCTAGCTTTCTAATACTGAGCAATTTTATCAGCTATTTATATACATTAATTGTAGGCACCCATATGTTCACTGTTGTATATGATAATGCATTGCTTTGAATATGCAGTCCTTAAGTTTTAGCATGCCACATGCATCTTTTATTTAACTGTTTGGTTTGCCTATTAAAGCCCATTATTCAGCTGTGTAGTGTAACCCTCGCTCTCAAGTGGATTTATGTTTCTTTAAATCTTGCTCACCACAGTGAAAGGCACTGGAGTGAACAAGGCCACCTCGTTCGTCCCCCAGGAATAGCAGCAAAACAAGGAAGCTAAGGGCCATGGTTCACTTAGTAATACTAAACAAAAAGGATTATTCACTGAGTCCCTTTCCTCAAGGGACAGCAACGCATTCACGCTCGATGGTGTGCACAGAAACATGGCTTTCCAGCAGCACAGTCAGGGCACAATCCTGAGCCTGCTTCAATCTGTGGCAAAGCACCAGGCATTCTGAGGGGCACAGGTACTTCGCATGTCAAATAAAGCAAACAGAATTACACCATCTCCTCGACTAGCAGGTGGTGGTGGTAAAAGGAAAAGCCCTTCCTCAGCCCAGATCTCTGAAAGGGTCAGGCATAAAAGCAGTTCTTGCACTACTGGGCACATAAGGACTGCTCTCCCTAGCATGCAAAGGGGCTTTCATTACCCCCACAAAGGCTGCTCTAAGTTATGTCAGTTGCCAAGGAGGCAAAAGTGCCAAAATGGCAGACAGGAATTAGTAGGGGGTTGGGAAGCCCTGGACGTGCCCCCTTTCCTCTAGCCAAACCTCCTATGCTGGCAGCAGGGAGGCTTATTGCACAGGAGCAAAGCCACTGGAAATTTCTCTTTTGTACTGGGGACATCTTCCAGTTTGTGAACATATTCTGCATGCAAAGGTGACATGAATCGCTTGGCAACACACCTGAGAATCTGGCCCTCTATTGGTCTATTTTACATATGAGTAAAAAGCACAGAATGGTTGAGTGTCTTAGCTACTCTTGCACAGCAAGAACCAGAAATGGAATCCATGTAAACTGAGACTGGTTCCATTGAAGCAGATGGAGTGACACCAGGGTGTGAATGAATCCTGACTCTCAGCCCAATGCTCTGAATAACACCCTGTAATAAAAAGAAGTGATTAAAACTGCGTGCATAACTTTTCGCATTGAGAAAACAGCAATTTCCATTGCTGAGCAAATCATGGGAAAGCCTATAGCTGGGTTTTGGAACTATTTACACATCCAAGATCTGTGAGTAAATTGGAGAATTACATCTCATTACCAGGAACTTACACACAGAGGAAAAATTCTTGGTTTCCCCACAATGTTTGAAATGAAGCACTGTGACACAAAGCAGGCAGGTGCGCATTGCCAATGCTTTCCCACATTAGCCAAATGAAGAGGTAAGTGCCATATTTGGAATACACTTGACAGGTGGCTTTCAGAGAGAGGAGATGGTCAGGAGGCAGAGGGGATGATTCTCGGCACATGTGCACCATTTTACATCCTCTGTCTGCAGTGGAGGTACTCTCAACCCAGACTGGGGTCAGTGGGTGTAAAGCAGAGTAGCTCCACTGACTTTGTTTACATCAGATGAAGATTTGGCTCCAGTGTTTTGAAAAGTAAAATGGACCATGCAAGAAGAAGAGAAAGAACAAAGCATGCCAGTGACTGAGAAGGGGACAATTAGTATTACTATTGATTATTTAGATAGTCTCATCATATAAGGCCTTCTACAGACACATGAAACTCATGTTCCTGCCTCATGGAGCAATGGCCACTGACTTTGAGGAACACAAGATCAGACTCTAAGTTAGACACAGCCTAGAGAAAAATCCATTCTGGGCAGGAGAGTGGAAGGCACAGCATTTATCATTTATTTGGATTTGGAGTCTGCTCTGCATTTACTCTACTTTAGGATTCTTTATAATGTTTGACGTTTTTATTTTATTTCTCTTTCCATTTTGGGCCAGAGGTGGCTGTTTCCCCTGCCCCTCCCCTGTCTGCTGCTGCTGCTACAGCAGCTCTGAGGTTGCCCTAACTTTTACATCCTGCTGCCTAATCACTATGGAGTATATGTAACCTGCTCACTTGTACGCTTGGTCTCCCTCTATGCCTGAGCCAGAGAGGATACGAGTCTGTTACAGCCCCACCTATAGCACCTCGCACTGTAGCAAGCTGTCCATTAATTTCAAGAGATCACTAGTTCAATTCCTGGTGTCAGCTAAGGTAGTGGCAGAGAATGACTGAGATGAAGATCTGCCTTCCTGTGCTGTGGCTTTGTGCAGAGATGGTAAGGAGATGGCTAGGCAGGGGGTGTTTTATGCCAGTGGGGGCTCCCCAGAATAAAGTAGATGATGCAAAACTAGCGGTCACTGAATAAAATTAATAGGCAGCAGATTTAAAACAAATAAAAGGGCATATTTCTTCACACAACACACAATCAACTTGTGGAACTCCTTGTCAGAGGATGTTGTGAAGGCCAAGACCATAACAGGGTTCAAAAAAGAACCAGATAAGTTCATGGAGGATACGTCTATCAATGGCTATTAGCCAGGATGGGCAGGAATGAGCAACAGGGGATGGATCACTTGATAATTCCCTGTTCTGTTCATTCCCTCTGGGGCACCTGGCACTGGCCTGTTGGGAGACAGGATACTGGGCTAGATGAACCTTTTGGTCTGACTCGGTAGGGGTATTCTTATGTTGCAGTGCAGGGATGAAATCCTCTATATTTTTACTAATCCGATACATCCATGTGATCAGATTGAGACAAGCAGGTTTCCAGGAGGGGTTGGAGGGCGAGAGAGGCTGGCCAGCATGCAGGGGTCAGCTCGGGGGAAATGGCAAAAGGGTACCAAGGGGAACAGACCCAGTGAAAGGGCATGCAGGGGATGAGAGGCACAGAGCTAGTTTATTAAGACAGACCTGAAAGGCTGTGCTGCCCAAGCCTCTCCGAAACAGGTTACAGCATGACATCCCAATCAAATCCCAGCCTTCAGTAACAGAAGATGTATATGACGGCCGAAGCGTTACCTGCCCAGCAATATCCCCAACCACAGTGTCAGAACAGTAAGAAGCCAGCTGAAGCTGAAGGGTTCGGACAGATCCAATAAGTTTGATTTAAAACACTGGAAATTCATTACAGTTTTCTCACCAGCCCTGCACTGTAGGTGAGGCAGAATTTAAGACACAATCAATACTTCCAAGGAAGACCTTTGCACTTGGGGTGGAGAAAGGTAATCGGGCTGGAGTAACAACTAGATCTAACACTACAGAAGCTGCCTGTGGAAAAGCTGGACTTTTCAGGCCTTGCTCTCCCCTCTGAGCTCGGCACTTTTCACTTCAGGTCCATTAATTGATCATTCAGGGACAGAGGCCAAAGCATCAATAAGAGGAGAGAGCTGCAACTAGTTATGTACATGTGTCTTGTCATCTAGAAAATGATACCTGACAGGAGTAGGGTGGGAGTTTGGCTGATAGTATCCTGTGCATTTCTGGAATTTCTTTCAGCTGGTGATCTCAAGTTACTGCACAGATATCCCATAACTCAGCTCCAGAGTGAACCAGCATGATGGTTATTTATTGTACTCCTCATGGGTGGGTTAACTGGGACATAGAGAGGGCCAGATTCTGACACAGACTTTGCACCCAAGCAAAATAGTCAGAACCCCCCTTACTCACTTAGGGCTTGTCTATAGTATCCGCCAGATCAATGGGCAGTGATCGATACAGCAGGGGTTAATTTATCGCATCTAGTCTAGACGCGATAAATTGACTGCCAAGCATTCTCCCGACGACTCCAGTACTCCACCAGAGCGAGAGGTGCAATTGGAGTGACAGGGGAGCGTCAGCAGTCGACTCACCGCAGTGAAGTAGATCTAAGTACGCTGGTAGCTGAAGTTGCATAACTTAGAACAATTCCCCCCTCTCCCAAGTGCAGACCAGGCTTTAGGCAAGTCACGTGACACTTGGGTGCAAGAGTATCTGAGTCAGTGAAGCTCTTTGCCTGCTTACGTCTTCCAAGGAGCTTGGGGGCAGGAAGGGATGCAGCCTCAGGTCTGCCCAATCACTGGCATGAGGTCACATGAGTCATGCAATCTTCCAGGGGGAACCATGAGGAAAAGAGGGAGCCTTGAGTCACAGGCTCCATCTCTGGGGTGCAGATGGGGAATAAGCGGCTCTATGAAAAAAATGTTTTGTCCCTCACTGAGTGAGTGGGATGGATTGTGACTCTGAATTCCAGCTTGCTCACTGGTCAGCTCCTGGGGCAGTGCAGCCATGTACTATCCCTTAATCAGTGGCAGTGTTGTCTAGTGGAGAGAGAACTGAACTGGTACTCAGGATACCTGGATTCTATTGCCAGCTCTGCCACTTGCTTCTGTGTGACCTTGGGCAAGTCACTTCCTGTCTCAGTTTCTCCACTCTGTAAAATGGGGTTAATGATACTGGCCTCCTTCGTAAACCACATTGGACTCTACTGATCAAAATGGCTAGTTATAGTTATTATCCAGGGAAGAGTGCCAAGCTGTCTTTCCACAGTGTCTGAAGTATCTTCTCAGTCCTGGAAGTGGTACCTCCAAGTCAGACTCAGGTACCCGGGTGGGACCGTATGGGCTGGAAGCATTCACTGATGCATCCTGTGCTGTGGCTGTTCTATGGGAAAGCAGAAGAATTCAATCTTAAGAGCTGTCAATCATCACCATTCATGAGCACTAGATTAAGGGGGAAATATTTCAATTTAAAATCCTTTTAAAAACCTACAGAGGATGCTTTGCTTCACCATTTGAAACAATAAACAAAGCCATAATGTCTAGTTAGAATTGACATACCCGGCTGAGGGTTAGAGATGATCGAGGGCATTCGTAAGTCCTTCCTGTGGTCACTTGAAGGGAAACCTGAAATACTTAATCGTCAAGCAGCATTACTGTCCCTTCAGACCTGTTGCCAATATGCTCTCCTTAGGCCTCCCATTACCTGGTGCAGGAGAATAAAAGCCCCTTATGTCACGGAGTCCCTGGGTGATGCTCTGGAACTGCTCCCCACAAAGCTAGTCAGTCTCCTCTCCCTTGGAGCAGACTTCAGGGCAAGAAGCTCACACGGCTTCACCCTCCTGGGTCTGACCTTGGAGCATTCAACATATGCCCCTCCATACACTTCCCACAGTGAGTCCACCCAGGCGGGGTCCAGGGGAAGCCAGAAAGTCCTGCACCCCCGCAGTCAGACATGACTCTTAGCCACCTAGTAAAACAGAGGTGCCTGGATGAGTTGATTTAAGGACACTGAATTGAATCAGGATTATTTTACCTCAGCCTGTCTTATCAGCAGTGCTGCAGTCACCACCAGAATTATCAGTGTCTGCTAGGTCCAAGGCAGAGAAACCTGAAGACCTGCCATTCCTATTCATTTTCACACCTTTGGGAATTCAGGACGCATCCAGTGACAATGAAAACGCAAACATGTGGGTAAACAGGGATAGGAAACCCAATGGGCGTTAAGGGGCCAACATATGGATTAAGGTGATGGCTTGTCTCCAGCCCATGAAGATCCTACTGCATCACCCAGAAGCTCTTTCCAGGCAGAGTCAAACAGAGGCAAAACACAAATAGCTCCTCAGCTTTTCTGAGGCTATGGCTCCCAAGAGATTTTCCCCTTTGCTGCTCTCAGTGCTTCCTGCTTCAGAGCCTCCTGCAGAATTCTGCCTCGCTCTTTCAGCAGAGCATTTCCTCCCAGAGCTTGCTCCCTAGAGGCCCCTTTTCCCAGGAGGGAGGTGTTGGTTTTTAGTCTCCTATTGCCCCACCCTTTTAATTGGCCAAACTGGGAGCACCTGCTCGAATGTAAGAGTCATTTCAAGGGGCCAACCAGCCTGGGACAGGGCTATTACACTAGTGACCTCAACCAGAAATGCATCATTGATTAATAAATTCACCAGTGACAGAGAGGCACAAAGGTCTAGTACAGAGATTCCCAGTCTGTGGCATGTGGACCAGTGGTGATCTTGCAGAACTCTAGCTTGTAATCTGTGTAGATGTGACTGCTGGCATGGGGCTGGCCCTAACCAGCTGGAAACAAGGAGGAGCAGGCAGCCTGCCTACGTCTGCTAGATGCTACTGCTCCATAGGGATGGGAGAGAGGGGAATGAGACTAGAGTGCCAGCCACCAAAGGGAGAGGAATGAGTAACAGGGACACTTGGGGAGGAGGACCAGGCTACCCAGAAAAATTATGTGCATAGGCTGGTCTTGTCATCTTTCTGGTCACCGTTCCAGAAAGCCAGTTTATGATAAGTCTGTCCCTGCTGGCAGTCAATCTTTAGGCCTGAGCCCATCTGGGATCACTCCTTGGACTGGACCCATGAGGAATGGTAAGTCCTACTTCCATTCTCGGGGCCACTACACCAGCTGTTCGGGTCTCTCTGGCTTTATGTTCACAGCTGCATTCCTGAACTCTGGCCCTTGCTGTAGTTCTACCCTTTCCGCCACTGAGCATTCTAAAAATACCCCCCTGGCTAATGCAGGGTGTCACCCGGTTCCCTATGGCCTGGCATCCAGTTTTCAGTGGCTGGCTGGTTACACTCTTCCCTGTCCTCTCCTCTGCATCAGTCTCCAGCTAAGACTCAGCTGTTAAGGATGCAGAAGAGGGAGAGCCAATCACCCTCTCTCTCTAGACCCCAACCCCCTAAACTGGTGCCTTCTACAGTGTGGAGCAGTTTCTACTGGTGCCTTTGCAGGGCAGGGCATCTCTAGTTTCCTAGGGAACCTTCCCTCCTTCTGCATCTCTCAGCCCCTGTGGCGAGAGATGAATTGTTCACAGTTAAGTGCTGCAAGCCCTATATCTGACAGCAGCTGCTAAGATGCTTCATGCCTATATCCCAGGGTGGGAGCCCCTCCAGGAGCAGCAGCAGCATTTTGGAGAGTAAAACACTATGCAAGACAATAGACTGTGCAACAAAGACAGCAGCACAAAGGAGGAAAGTTCAGTGTGTCTTTATTTTGGGCTATGGAGTTCAGCATTCCCACTGGTCCTTCCTCCACACTAATGCCCTTCCATACCCTCTGTGCTCTCTGTTTATGTTCACCTGCTACCCAATTAACTCCCCATTTAGCTGCGCACCTGCCATGGCTTTGTCCTCAGACCACTGCACTGTAGCCATTAACCCTCTAGATTACCTTCTGCTCTGAAAAATACCCGAGTGAATGGCTGGAGCATTCATCTGTGAATGGGAAACATGCTACAGTCAGTTGTGGCTGGTAAAGATGTGATTGGGGATAGGGGGGAGATTATGCTTTTTTTTTTTTTATCATGTTGCCAGTGGGTTTTCTGTCATAATTGACTAATACCACCCAGGTTGATATGTACTTCTGCTGAAAGCTGCATTACAAGTTAACAGTCTAGCTCAGTATATGTTTTCATTCAATCTCTATAGGAGAAACTCATATATGGCAGCTGGCAATGCCCTGAGGGGAGAAATCAGCTGTCTGGGGACAGAGCGGAAGGCACTCAACTACAGATGACAAGAGATGAGGGAAGAATCAGGAAAGTCAATGAGAAATTAGTCAAACAAGATTCAGTGTGTCGCAGTGTTGCCTGCCTGGTGCACTGAACTTCAGGAAGCAGCCAGAGAGCTGGATCAGCCCAGAAGCTGCAGAGTTTTGGGAGGCAGAGTAAGGCCAGTGCAACTGTAACAATTTGTTAACCGAAAAATGCTGCAGAGGGTGATGCAGGAGATAGAGGGCCAGTCGCCGGCAATGCGGCAGCACCAAATCCTGAGAGAAAGAGAGAAACTCCAGAGTGAGGAAGGGAGGGGTGGAGAAGGGAGAGGAAGTTAGAGATGAGTGCAGCTCAAAGCAAGAGCCTCTGAGCTCATCCTGTCTTTCTGGGAAGGGAAAAATAACCTTCCTGATCTCTCCTACTGACAGAAAATGCATCACACACTGGACACTTTTGCACCATTTCTGAAAACGGGCCCTTTCCCTCAGACACACTTTAGCGTGATCTCACAGACACACTGGTGCTGTCACTGGCCATGGGTGGGACAAGAGGACTCAGGGAGCTGCTTTACCTGAATGTTAGTTCTGTTGCTATCCTCGATGGGCTGGTGACGAAAACACAAACCTGGGAGCTGAAGACTAGGTCCCGTTTCTACCACAGGCTTTTTTTTTTAACATAACCTTTGTGCGAGTCACGTAATCTGCACATGCCTCAGTTTCCCCCTCTGTACAGTGAGGCCACGTCACAGGGGGTGTTTAGATGCTGATAAAGCACAAAGAGTGCCTAGGATGGAAACGTCTACAGAAATTATTATTTGATGGGGCAGGAAAATGAGGGAGGGTTAATAACTGTCTGCAAAAATAGAGGGGACACTGAGTTTTAAATGCTTCTGATTTGTCTATTAGGGGTGCTGAGAGTCTGCACAGACCCTAAGGCCAGGATTAGGCCCAGAGGAGAAGCATCAGATTGGGGTTTTTTGATCATGTTCCTTACTGTGAGGTAATTTCAACCTGTCCGGCACATCCCATACCTCCCACTGCTCACAGCCACTAGTCTAATTGCTTATGAGGCAGTGCCCTGGGAAAAAACATCAACTGTGTCAGGGTAGCGATGACCGGCACTGTACTCCCTGCTGCCAATTAGGGGATGCTACCTCATGCCCAGCCTCTGCCCCTAAGACTCTGGGCCTGTGACCAAGGGCGACCTGTTTCTCTTAAAGCCTTTCCCCTCAAACTTCCCAAAAGATCCCTTCCCCACATTGAATATACACAGCACAAAACATGTATCTCTGCCATTGGGCGTGCAGAGCAAATGTCACCTTAGAAAGGCAGACAGAGGACTGCTGGGATATGGAACTGGTCAAATAGCTTCCTCTCCCCACCTCACCCCCCATAAACAAGCAAAAAGAGCGGGGGGGAGGAAGAAATGGCCCATTTTCCAACTTGTGAGATGATTTTCCCTGAAAAAGGATTTGCTGCATCAAAATGTGCCTGCAGGTTCTATGAGCACCAGCTGCCATCTAGCGGAGAACTGATATGATTTGTTATCAGCAGACACTCTGCCTCATTTACCTTCACAGCAGGAGGCAAGGAGAATGTATTCTCCTAAATGTGTTAACTTAGCAATGTTATACACTGGAAACAAATTAATATATAATTCTTCTGTGTCTTAAGGTCATTACTGCCAAGGCATAAATTAATAGAGCTATTCCAGTTAATTCATTTTGGCATTTGTTTCTGCATGTCTGAGCACATATGTAAGCCGGGCCCTTAACACGTTACTGCTAGTGGAAATGATGAAGTCCTAAAAGGAGCTTCGCCAAATTAATATATTTTTTATAACCTAAAAGTCAGTGTGACACCAAGTCTGCTCCTCTCCCATTCTTGCTTTCTGCAAGGCAGGTCACAGGCATGGAGCAAGAAGGTTTGAATAGATCCAAGATGAAACTAGAGGATACAGTGTCTCATCCCCTCCGCAAGTCCCACAGATATGTGTGTCCTGTGTATAGAGTGTTGAACCATTTGTACTGAGAACAGCACAGTCTCCAATCACAGATGTATTAAACTGTCCTGTAGAAATATAAGTGCTTCCCTTTCAGATCAGAGAGAGAAGGGACATCATCAGTGGAGATTGAGGCTACAGCTCTAGCAAGTCAGCTATTTTCTGTTAAGAGCCTCGTCCTGCAGCATTCTTAGCATAACCTATAAAATGTTCAGCCCCCTCAGCTCCTGCTGAAATCAACAGGAGATGAGGCACCCAGCATCCTGCAGGATTGGGTCCTCATTCAGTCTACTCCGGCTTGCCTGCCCATTGTAATTCTCTCCCTGTTTCTCATACTGTTTCTTGCAGCAAAAAACTTCTGTTTTATGGAAACTTCTCTTACATGTCTGCTCAACTTGTCTTACATGCCTTGCCTAGTTGAGGCAGATCTTTGACCAAAGGTGGAATTGAATTGTGCTGAAAGCTTGGGGATACTTTAAAGGGGTTGCTTAAGGCAAGGGAGAGCAAAAAAAAAAAGGAGGGGGGTAGGGGGTGTCAATTGGAGTTAATCCTCAGTGCATATTTTTTTTCTGTATTTGTATCTTTGTGCCTTGATGACAGGGCACTTGTTTAGCTATAAGAGGCCTGCATGGAGGTTTTGAACTGATTTCGTCTTGCAGAATTTGGGAAGTGGTTGCTAAGTCGGTGTGTACTCTGCTGCTGTTTCGGTGTGTGCCCCATACCCATTCACAGCATTAGTTGGAACTATGGACTAAACAAAGAGAAGTCGATGAATCATAGAAATGTAGGGCTGGATGGGACCTCCAGAGTGACCAAGTCCAACCCCTGCACCAAGGAAGGACCAAATAAATTGAGACCAGCACTGACTGGTGTCCAACCTGTTCTTAAAAAACTCCAATAATGAGGATTCCACGACCTCCCATGGAAGCCCGTTCCAGATCTTAACTACCCTAATTAGCAAAATTTTACTAACGATATCTAACCTAAATCTCCCTTGCTGCAGATTAAGCCCCTTATTTCTGGTCCTGCCTTCAGTGGACAGGGAGAACAATTGATCCCTGTCTACTTTATCACAGCCCTAAACATATCTGAAGACTGTTAACAGATCTCCCTCAGTCCACTTTTTTTAGCCTTTTCTCATAGGCCAGGTTTTCTAAACCTTGTATCATGTTTACTGCTCTCCTTTGGACTCTCTCCAATTTATCCACATCTTCCCTAAAGTGTGGCACCCACAAATGGCCACAGTATTGCAGCTGAGACCTCACCAGTACAGTCTTGCATGGATACACAATTTATATCCGCGGATGCAGATATTTGTGGCTATAAAGCGGACATCAGTGGATTTGCAGGGCTCTAGTGACAACAAACAAGAGCACCAGTATCATGGCCACCAACCAGGCCAAGAACTGCAGTGGCAAAAGCAGCAGCATGTCAGGCCGCAGCTCACAGGAGCCAGTGCCCAACCCAGCCCTGCCCACTAGGACAGGCACCCAGCTCACTACCAGCTGTTCCCAGGGGAAGTAGATGCCCAGCAGTGAAATGCTGTCCCCAGAACACTTTCTCCTTCTCCTCCTATTAAATCATTCTCATCCCCTGCAAAGAATATTCAGACTATTCCTCTCCTCTGCTTCTTGCATAGTGCCATATAATCTAAAGAGGACCCCTCCTCCTCCTCCAGTCCAATCCCTGCCCCTTTATACAGGATGCACATATAATGCAGCCTGCACCCAGACAAGTGATTTCAAAAGTGTGGGCCAGACCCTCAGCTGATGCCAATCAGAGAAACTCCATTGATTTCACTGGATCTATGCCAGTTTACATCGGCTGAGGGTCTATCCTACCCACTTGATGCCTTTTGGGGTGAATGATTGAACCCACTGAATAAACATCTAGGTCATTCATGGCAAAGCAATTTCTGAAAGAACCAACAAGAAAAGTGAATTTGTAGCACCATTAAGAACATGACCTTGTGCTTTTTCCTGTGTAGCATTGCAGAATTTTGTACAGTGACACTAAAATAAGTCTGGTTAAATCACTGAAGGAAAATATTCAGTTTCATACAGTCTTTTTTCCCCTTCTCTTGGATTTAGATATACTTCCTCCTCCTCCTCCTTTTCACTCCCTCCCCCAGGGAAGTCTGAGATCAAAGTGCTATGTGTTAGAGACAAGTTCAGGGACAGGATACAAACAGACTACCTGTTACACCTAGTGCTTTGGAGGCCTGATTCAAAGACTGTTAAACTCAAATGAAAATACTGCTAGTGTTCAGTGAGTTTTAGATCAGGCTCCTAGAGCTACCAGTCAGTCTCAAGAATTCTGGGGCTTGAGCTCTAGTGGACTGATGAAAGCAGCTGAAATCAAAGCTTAGAATTTTATTTTTTAGTTAAAATCCCTTAATCTTGTTCATTCCATGGGGCAACTACTCTTTGGGATTAAGCCTAGAACCAGAGGATGCAATAAGAGGAGAGATGAATATGTCAAAATAAAAGAATCTCCAAGGGGGTATGGGGAGAGAGAGAGAGCATGTACTATACGTTACCTTGGCAAACTGTCATTTAAAGGGCCAGATGTCTTCATTTCCCCTGCAAGAAATAGAGAGAAGACAGGAATCCAGTTTTGTATCGCTCTTTATTTGAATGAAAATATGTTTTATCCCAGTGGAGGGATGTGTTTCTTCCTGCCAATAAGTGTCAGCAGCTGATCTGAACCCTTCAATAAAACAATGCTTTAAATAATTTAACCTGGAAAGAAACACTGATGGCTGTGAAATAATTTATGGATTTCAGATGGGTCAAACTTTAAAGCACCGAAGTGAGGAAATATGAGAAATGGACTTGGGTGAGATTCCCCTGTAGAAAGAAAAGGAGCACATTAAATAGCCATCCTTAAACACACAGTGTACACTGACACTGTGCTGTGTAAATATACAGGATGTATTTTCTAAACAGACTTTCAAGACAGCTAAACAAATCACTAGAAAAAAATCATCTAAGGGAAATGAGTGAGGTCTATTATTTGGCTGATACCTGCATAAAACTGCTAGTAACATCACAAGACATTAAACAGGCACATCAGATGGAAAATAATGAGACTCCTCCGCCCATAGTAAGTTTCAATAGGGATTTGAAGGTTAGATTGCTAGAGAAAGTGACAGACAATAAAAAAGCAGCATATCAGGTATAAGAAAAAAAAATGCAAAATAGGGTAGAATCTGGAATGGAAGTAGGACTGTGAATGGTCTATTGTCCTGACTAAGTAAACATATGATTTAAAACAATCTGGAAAGACCACAAATGAAATAAAACACAGAGCAGAGTGAAACCAACAGAATGGAGTTGATACTTCGATGCATTTCATCTTGTTTAGTTGCTATGTGTTTGATCTTACTTTCATTCTAAATTGGCAACTTCTGTATTCAAAGAAGAGAGCCTGGAATTTCATACCTATTTGATACCTTGTTAAGCAACACTTAATCACTGGGACCAGCTGATTGAATCTCCCTTAAGCAGAAGACAAGGTGGGTGAAGTAATATCTTATATTGGGCCAACTTTGGCTGGTGAGAGAGACAGGCTTTTGAGCCACATATTGGCTGATATTACCTCATACACCTTGTCCTTTAACATCCTGGGATCGACCGAGCTACAACTACACTCTAATCATAGACATTACAGCTGGAAAAGAGCTACTAGGTCATAGAAAGTATCATGCCACAACTAATGTAGATTGTTCACTAGGAAAGAAAGATTTGTGTAGCAGGGTGGATCCCTGCTCCTGCCCTGCAGGGGTTAAAAGCAGCCCTGGGAAGGGGGCTGGGCCTGAAGAAAGCAGCCTGTAGGCTGGGGCCTGAAACCTGGGCTGATTGGGGAAAGTGGCTTCGGCTGTGGCCATGCTCCAATCAGGCCCCTATAAGAGGCAGTGAAGCCAGAAGGCCAGGCTAGTCTCTCTCTGACTGGGGAGGGAGACAGGCCTGGCTGCTTGGGAACTCACCCAGGGGACCTAGGGGAAGGCAGGGCTGAGGAAAGGCCTTAGGAGCTGGGAAGCCCTAGGCCAGCAACTCCCCAGGCTGCAGGACCTGTTCTAGGCCTCCAAGGTAGTGGGCTTGCAGAGGGGCAGCCGGAGGGTGGGTAAAGGCAGCAGGCCAAAACCCCTTTGCCTATGATGAGTGGCTGATACTGCAGTCTGCCCCACGGTGTGGGGGCTAGACAATGACTGGGCAGTCGCCAATATTGAGGCAAAGTGGGGATAGTGGGGTGGGGGTTCCCCCGGGGGGGGGACCCAGTTAAAGGGGCACCAGGGTCCAGGGAGGGACATGGGGGCCAGCAGAGGACAGGTGGATCACTGGCCTGCAGAGGGCGCTCTGGGCTGGGACCGAGCTAATTCCCAGAAGTCACCAGCAGGAGGCACCGCAGGGGTGAGTCCGCTCGTCTACAATTTGTCTTATGGTCAATATTCTCAGAGGTAGGGTTTCCAACCCTCCAGAATTGTCTTGGAGTCTCACGGGATTAAAGATTAATCTTTAATTAAAGATTATGTCAATTGATGAGACCTCTAGGAATACATCCAACCATAATTGGCAACCCTGCTCAGAAGAGCTTCGTTCCATTTCCAGCTCTACCTTAGACTATTTGTGTGACCACCAGAAGACACTTGATCTCGTTGTGCCTCAATTCACCATCTCTGAAATGAGGATAATACTGTTTCCTTCCTCCCACCTCTTGTCCATTTATATTATAAGTTCTTCAGAGCAGAGGTTGTTCCTATCTATGTGTACGGGTATCACCCATCACAATGGAGCCCTGATCTCAGCTGGGGCTTTTAGATGCTACTGGGATGTTTTTAATGGTACATTGTCCTATCCATATTTAATTGTCCTGAGCAATGCTGTTTTTCTTCCCTGAAAGAAGGATGTAGTGAGAGAACAGAAAGATAGAGAAAGTTCAAGTCACTATCCTCTTTGGTCTATGTTCTTTTGTTCTTAAAAACCGATGCAATTATTAAGTGACTGTCATGACCCACCGGTCTCAGACCCAGGCCTGTAAGTTTCATGGGTTCAGCTATGGACCTCCAAATCTCAACCTGTCAACTTACTGACAATACCTCCCCTGGGACCTATGAAGCTCAGCCCCAGAGTGAGACTCCACCTCTGAAATCTAATTGACAGAATCCAAGAATGGCTGATTGGGTCATTGACCCTACGTAAGCCAGAAGCTGGAAGAGGAAGATGTCTGAACAACTAGGCTCCACCCTGCCCTTGGCTTGATTTCCTGGCATCTGACTTGTGGTTCCCAGCTTCTAGTTTGTCTTTTGACCCTGACTCTGGTTCCTGCCTCATGGTTCTGACCCCCAGTATCCTGACCCAGTCAACTCTTGACTCCTAACTTATGACTGTGGACTCTGGCTCTGACTGTTAGGTCTGGCTTCCTACGACCTGGCCGTGCCAGTGATGTTGTGAGGTTCAACCCCGAACACACTTCTCCATACTTGGAGAAAGGGGGGGGGGGGAGGAGGAGGGCATGTATTTCAGGATCTTACCAAGAAGATGATAAAGCTGGCAGTTGCTAACTGCCTGCTTGGCCCAGCAAAATGTACACTCCAGAATTGGAGAATGCAGTTGTCACAGAGGAGAACTGTCAGCTAATGAAAAGTCAGACCGTTAGAAGATTTACTGTAGTCCCTGAGTTTACGTTAAATAATACATATGCTAACTCTTGCACTGGGAACAGTCACAGGGAAATCCTGAGTTCAATTTAACAAACACAAAACTTTCTCCCCGCACCACCACCCGTATTTAATGTGGCCTGTCCAGCTGAGATTTTATCAGATGTCAAAAGACGAGCTGTAACCTGGCACACCTTCACGTCAAACACAGGGAACTGCAGAGGCCATCACTGCTCACAAAGTGGCAATTTCCCCCTGAATCACTATTGACCCAGTGCCCCCATATTCATGTTTGAGGGCACGGGTCTATTGGAGATACTAGGACAAATCCTCAGCTGGGGTAAACTGCCATAGCTCCATTAAAGACTACTCTGACTTCTAATGGATGTGCTGTTCTGCTTCACTTCCTGTCACAAACTATTGTTCAGTTTTGTTGTGAGGTCACACGTGCTGACATTCCATGTCCCTAGGGAGTGCTCGACAAACATTCCAGCCCAGGCCCTGCCCCCACTCCACTCCTTCCCCCAAGGCTCTGCCTCTTCCCACCCCTGTTCTTCCCCCTCCCCGAGTGCACACACCCCCTTGCTCCTCCACCCCCTGCATCACTTCTTGCAGGCCACTGAACAGCTGATCACAGCAGGTGAGAGGTGCTGTGAAGAAGGTGGAGGTGCTGATCAGCGAGGCCCCTGGTGGGCAGGAAGCACTGATGAGAGGGGGAGGAGCTGATCAATGGGGCTTCCGGTGGGGGTTGGGCACCCAGTATTTTTTCCCAAGCGTGTTCCAGCTCCGGAGCACCCACGGAGTCAATGCGTATATGTGAGCTGTTATGTGGTACCCCACTGAGATGGGTAAAAGGATTCTGTTTGAAGACCACTTTGTTATCCCTCTAAATTAGCATGCTGGCTGACACCACCAGGTGGTGCTGTTATACATAGGCGTCTACTTTCTTTTTTCTTAGTGTACAGGAAAGTTTTGCTCTTGGAAAGACATACTATGGTGGTGTTAGTTATGGGTTGTACAGAGTTTTGTGCAGAGGCAGCTTTGGTGCAGAGACAGCTGTGTGAGCTTCTGGAGAATTTGATCTCTGCATTGGGCTGTGATTACAGTCAACTCTGAAGCAAAACTGCTCCTTGGGAAGAAGGCATTGGCGCTGGGCTGAGATGCCTTGAAGAAGGGGTTGTCCTGCATGTTGTTTGATCGTGTCAGTTCAGGACTGATATACAGGTGTAAATTAAATTAAGTTACTCTTAGAACATACCCAGCATCTGCATCGCTGATTTCTTCTCTGTTGGGAAGCCTACCTGCAAGGACCCAGGCATCTGCTACCATTCAACAGAAGGGCAGCTCTCGTGCAAAATGGGACACGGGTGTCAAAAGAAAGGACAATACTATGAAGAGTTGATTAAATGGAAGGTGGTTATTGTTAATACACTAGAATAGCAATTAATGCAATTGTGTTAAGAACTTTGGAGATGTTAAAATGCAGATGAAGATTCACAGGACTGCAAAAGTATGTCTAAATACTAATCTGTTTATTGGGTACCTGTTAACTTCAGTGGCTTTAGATCAAATGCAGAAAGAGAAAGAGAGAGAGAGGCAACAGATAGTTAAACTAGCAAACTCCTCTCTTATTAACTTGTCAGGCCAGTAAAACTAAAACAAAACAGTGCCCTTCACAATAAAGTGTCCTTCTCAACCTGTTTCTTTCCTTTTCCTCCTCGTTTTTGACTAACCTACAGAGCACCGCAACCTTTTCCCCTGTCCCACATAAAATGATATCACATCTACTGCCCACAATGATATACATCTCTCCCTTCAGTCAGGAGAAAGTTCATCACTATTTTATTGGATGCAGGTCTCAAGAGCTCAGGAACTCAACAAACACCCTCATAAATTACTGAAAAACCACCCCAAAGTGTAACAACAATAAACTAGAAGTGCCAAAGATGGTTTTGTTAGGCAGACGGCCAAGCAGCACTTTCTAGGAGGTGCCCAGGCTGCTTTCTTACTGATGACGAGTCTCATTGCTTACAGGGAACGAGGGCTCAAGCAACACATGATGATGATGAATCGGATACAATGAGCCCTCTCCCACTGCAGCTCGCCACACATACACACAAGGCACATTTTACAAAAAAATAGTTCACAAAAATGTTTCCCTCCCAATAATAGTGCTAGTCAAAGTTGCCAGACGTCTAGCTTTAGAAACTGAGTCCAGCCCCGTCATAACATCCCTTTAATAAATATAGGACTTCAGTCATCGAGGAGGTCCCTTTCAGTCTTCTGTTCTTATGCACAGTCCTCCCCACCAAGGACCCCACGCCTAAGGTGATGTGCCATTCATTCTCCATGTCCACTCCGTTCCTGGCTTCTCTGAGAAGACTATCAACAAGGGTGTTGGTTAGTGCCTGTTGTGCTCCTGTAGGTTATTGTAATGTGGACACATGCCCAATATCCATGAGGAATTAGTCCGGGCCCATTAGCTCAAGGTGTTGACTTCCAGTCACTACTGACCTGGGGAGGTTTAAGCCAGTGATCTAGAAGGGAAAACTAGTCACCTGGGAATATACTAAGTTATACTGACACAGCAAGAAAACCACTGTGTCGACTGACTCAGGCTCACAGGGCTCATGCTGCAGGGCTAAACTAGCTGTGTAGATTGTCATGCTGCAGCCCAGGCACTGAAACCTGGTGAGGAGTGGGGGTCTTGAAGCCCAGGCTCTAGCCCTAGCAAGAATGTCTACGCAGCTTTTTTAGCTCTACCGCACAAGCCCCAATCAGTTGTCCTGGGCTCTGAGATTCGCTGCCACAGGTCTTTTTTTGTTTTGTGTTTTACTGGTAGACGCTAAGACTTCTAGAGATGTTCCTTGAGGGTGGGGTCTTCAGATGTGCTCTGAGCTGGCCAAACTACTCTCATTGAAGTGAAGGGTAGAATCCCTCATTGACTTCAATGGGGGCAGACTTAGGCTCATGCTGAGCTCTTTGGAAAGGTTTCCCTTTAAATTGGTTGTATTGTTGTTTTTTTCTCTTAACCGAAAAAAAACGAACTTAATCCAGGTGGCTGCCAGTCGCATCCTTTGAAATTCTGCTGTGCCTTCTCCAGGAGGTGCTGTCACACCACGCTGTACAACCATCTGTTTCCTTTTGGTTCAAAGAGGAAGGCTGTCTATCAGGGCAAAATTATGGTCCTTCTCCCATGGGACTTTCTCTGGAGAGCCCTGACACTTGCCTGTTGCTAGAAGTAATAGTTTTAAAATGAATTCTAGATACAGTGAAAAGGAATTTTACAGTGAATGTTGCTTGGCCTCCCATCCCTTCTATTGTGGAATCTGTTCCACGATCTCTCCACTAGAAAAGTGCCCTGATATTCATCTTTTTTAATTTCGTCCCATTATTTCTAGTTATTTCCCCCTGGGATAATTTCCCTCCTCCCTTGGTGTTCGCACTGTTTGGATGCTTGCATCTGGCTCTGTCCCTCTTAGCCATTGCTTAGCCCTGCTGTTCATATTTTCAGTAGTTCTTTATAACTTTCCTTGTAAATCAACCCCTCCAGCTCCCTAATCATTTTTGTTGCACCTTCCTGAACTCCCTCCAGTTTGTCTACATCTCTCTGGTAATAATTTTGCCTGTGTGTTGTTTGGCATTTTCTCCTTATCACATCCCAACAGAGCTTCAAACCCTTTACCCTGTTGCTATGTTATGCTGTCAGGCAGACTGGACCTGAGTGATTGACGTAATCCCTTAATTTGCTGGAGGTGCCGTTTTTTAGATTTTTGCAAACCAGTCAATTGGTGATTTGAGCCAAATGTGATGTTGAGGAGAGGGATTATTCACTCATCTCCTCTAAACAAAACTAGAGCTGATTTTGTGGATTTAAATCCAGGGCACTCTGGTTATTTCCCACCTTCAGTTTCTGATGATGGAATAAAACATCCATGATGATTTGATTTTTCCAAGCAGAATTCAAGGTTCACAGAGATAGATCATCTGCTGGTGTAAATCATCTTCACTTCATTTCATATTCATTTCAGTCAATAGAGGGATGACAATATAAACCAGTGGCGGATTTGGCCCAGAGAGGTTAAGAGTAGAAGGGACTACTCTGACTCAGTCTAGCCTGCTGCGTAGCAGAGGTTTTAATATATCACCTAGTTATTCTTTTAGTGGATTTATCCTTCGGGGCATTATTCTTCTCTGTACTCACACGCTTGATCTTTCCTATGCCCTAAAACAGCCCATCACACATTGATCCCCAATTTCTGTTTTCATATGGAATTTCACATCTGGGGTTACCACAACACCTTCATTTGGTGCTGCTCCCACACATTCCGACTAGCTGGCAGCAGGGCCATTTACACGTAACGCGCCCCTAGGCACATCTTGAGCACCCGCCCTGCCTGGAGCCCAGTGGCCCTCCCTGGAGCCCCCAACAGCTCTGTTTGAGCTGCTCTGCCTCCTAATCTGGCTCCAAAAGGGCTGCTGGAGGAATAGATGTACCCGCCAGCTAGCTGTTTGCTGCCACCCGCCAGACCAGTCAGCCTCAGCCAGCTCAGGCTGGTCTGGTGCCACAGTGACATCTGTTGGGTGAAAGGCAGAACTTCAACACATTTTCTGCAGGAAAAACAATTCTGCCTCTCTCGGGTAAGAATTCTGTGCATGCTGCAAATGTCACCTAAGGGAAGGGGGCACGACATGAGACAAGCAGCGTGTGGGAGGGGTTCTCAGCAGGGGGCAAGGAAGATCAGGAGACTTCCTCCTCCCTTAGTGTGGCCAGCAGCAGCGGGGCAGCAAAATAGCCTAAAATATTGCAACTCGCAACTCCTAACCCCTCCAGCAACTAACAGCTAAATTGAGCTAGGAAATCTCTTACTTGGCAACATAAGGTGCCCCTAGAACACCGGCACACCTAAGCACATCCCTACTGTGCCTAATTGGAAATCCAGCCCTGTCTAGCAGTCCAGTCCCTTCAATTTCATCCCTAGTAGATTCTGTCTCTGTCGGTCAGAGGAATGGACAGGCACACTTCCTACTCAACTACTTCTCTGGTATGTTACTGACCATATTTCACTGGGATGATCACAGAGCTGCTTCAATTCCTCTGTCATTTTTTAGCAACGTGTCTGCCTGAAGATGTTCTGTAGCTTGAATCCATGCAAAGACTCTACAGATTCCCCACAAAGGTTATAAAAAGGCTGAAGTCTTCTCCAAACTAAAGGTCCTGATGACGAAAGGTTGTCTACACTTCCTTTGATTACATTTCAAAAGGCGAATGCCAACGTGTCAACAGAAGGAAATATTTCTCCTGCTTCCTTCAATAATTTATTGGAGTTCATAGCTTTCACCTTCATGATGACTATTCCTGCAGTTCTAAGAATATCTGCTCCATGAAAAGATTGAAATTTACTAGTCACTGCTCTCCCAAGCATTTATGAACTACACAATGAAGACAATTTTTTTCTTCTGAAAAACAAAATTAGAGATGGGACACAAGCCAGATCACAGACCCTAAAACTCCAGGAATGTTTGAAATCCAAATCTGGATGCAGATCCCAATTTTGCAAAATGGCCCCTTTCTTAATGGGCTGAACCAAATCCCAGACCTCCGGACCCTCAGCTGTATGAAATCTAGATCCATGTTTTTCAGCTGGAAGTTATCTCTGGAATGAGCAGCTTGTTTCAACTCAAGTGTTATCTATCACATATCACTTATCTACAGTGCTCCAGATCTACTAGAGGCCTTTTGCAGGATGCTGAGTCAGACGAGATTTTCCTCTTGGTGCTATGGCCCATTCCTCAAATTCCCAAATTAGAAATTGCAAAGGAAATGGAGAAAGAGAACCAGATGTTAGTCATGTGGCTCGATGCCTGGCCAAAAGAAGGCTCCGGGGGGATATGCTTGCTCTATATAAATATATCAGGGGGATTAACGTTAGGGAGGGAGAGGAATTATTTAAGCTTAGTACTAATGTAGGCACAAGGACGAATGGGTACAAACTGGATATTAGGAAGTTTAGACTTGAAATTAGACGAAGGTTTCTAACCATTAGGGGAGTGAAGTTCTGGAACAGCCTTCCGAGGGAAGTAGTGGGGGCAAAAGACTTATCTGGCTTTAAGACTAAGCTTGATAAGTATATGGAGGGGATGATATGATGGGATAGTTTAATTTGGGCAATTGATCTTGGATTATCAGCAGATAAGTCTGCTCAATGGTCTGTGAGGGGATGTTGGATGGGATGGGATCTGAGTTACTGCAGAGAATTCTTTCCTGGGTGCTGGCTGGTGAGTCTTGCCCACATGCTCAGGGTTTAGCTGATCGCCATATTTGGGGTCGGGAAGGAATTTTCCTCCAGGGCGGATTGGCAGGGGCCCTGGAGGTTTTTCGCCTTCCTCTGCAGCGTGGGGCATGGGTCACTTGCTGGTGGATTCCCTGCAGCTTGAGGTCTTCAAATCTCAATTTTGAGGATTTCAATAACTCAGTCATGGGTTCGGGGTTGTTATAAATGTGTATGGGCAGGGTTTTGTGCAGGAGGTTAGACTAGATGATCATATTGGTCCCTTCTGACCTATGAGTCTATATTTAGTGGATGGTAATCAGGTACTACAGTGACAAAGGCAGGATAAAACTCTGTATAGAATATAATAGAATGTCCTGGCTAATTCCAAAGTGCATTAGTTATTTACAATGCTCAGTCACATCATCAGCTGCTACAGTGCTCATGAAATCCATGCAGTTAGCATTCAGTACAGGTTAATGTCCATCTGACAAAGCAAAGTTGAAACTGATCTAATCTAGTCTGTTACAGCTGAGGGGCAGGGAGGAGTTGGGGTTTACAAAAAAAACCTGATGGGGAGCTAAAATTTTTGGCTGCCAGTAAAATTTTTCAAGTTTTTTAGTAAATAAAAGATTGGTTTCTGCCAACCAGCAGCAAACTTAACAAAAAATTGTCTTGGAAAACTTACAAATGTTTTTCTTTTTCTCTTTTCTTACAAAAAAGATTCCACCTCCATGCCCCCAAAAAATTCCCATGAAAAATATTTGTTTTTTTCAATCTGCTCTATGTATCACCATTCACCAGAGTAGCAGTCAAACACCTAGAATAAGAGGGCAGCACTGTCCTATGGCAAGGAAGCCACTGCCACTGAGAGTCTTTTATTATTAGGGGTTGGACCATCTCAGCCATTCTTCATGTCTATTGACTTCTTCCTACTCCAGCCACGGCCCACATGCCCCATCCCAGGGCTTCACCCACAATGTGCTAGGCACTTTCCATACAGGAGAGACAGTTTCTGCTCAAGAAGCTTACAAACCAAAGACAACCAGCCAGGTAAGTGGAGTGGCCCAGGTAGAGACTGGTCATTTCTAGGGATACACTGATTTTCTAACATCTGGAAGGTAGTGTTGTTTGTTTTAGTCATTCTCAATGACTGCAGCTGGGTGGAGGATGGAAGTTCCATTTTTGTGAGGGATTTCCAAATTTGGTTTTATTCTGAATTAGAAGAAAATCCCAACATTTTGAAATGTTCCATGAAGGAAAATTCTGGTAAAAAATAAAATGGAAACAAAAAAGCCATTGCAAATTGAAACACTAAAATGTTTCATTCTGGAAATGTCCAAATGCATTGGATTTTTTTTTTCAAAAAGAAATTCCATCAAAATTGGCCTGATTTCACAAAGCATTTACATTTTGATGGAACTGCATATTCTGATGGAATATGGTTCCGTCAATGTTCCTTTGACCAGCTCGACCAGTTAACCATCAGCCTTGCAATGATCACTCAGCTAGTTTTATGTGGGTGTCACAGTAGCAGTGGATTAAAGTGTAGAAACACTTGTAGGGGAAACAGGTGATTGAACCTCACACCATAGGTGGAGCAAAGGAGACCATTGATGGCAGCAGAAGGAATCCTGGCTCCCAGCAGGAAGAGGCATGTAACAGCAAGTGCATCCCAGAAAACCTACTCTCTAGGCAAGAGAAGAAGTTCTGAGGCAGAGAGAAATGTGCTTGTTGATCTCTACACTCATGGAGCTTATAGGACTTTGTGATGGAATGTACAAACCCCATACCAGCCAGGAGAGGGTTAATGGACTGCCCTGAATCAAGCAGTCCCACCCTGCCACATCTTCAAGGAGTGTCAAACCTGGAGGGAGGAAGCAAAAAGGAGAAGCCCAGCTCAGATACTTGCAGACATAGGAGGTGAACAGACCTTCAGTCTTCAGCTCCTGGTGAAGGCCTGGTTGAAGACAGACCTCCTTGGGTGACCTGCTAGCTGTTGGGACCCGTTCAAAGGAAGAGAAGGCTTGATACTGAACCATTACTTTGTGGCTATTATTTGAGATCTGCTTGTGGGTGCCAGACTAGACTATGGCCCACCTGAGGTTCTCTAAAGGAAGAGAGTCCTGCCACGCCCTGGTGGTGATTTGCACCTGGCTTTCCTTTTGATTGTTGATAGCCCTGGAACAATCAGGGCTGGCTCAGTTGGAGGACTCAGGCTTCCTCGGCCAGCAGCCCTGATATTGAAGACTGACATTTGGGTGAGTTCACAGCCCTGTCGTGCCCATAGGGAGTGCACTGTGACAGACCTACAGTTGCATGGCTTATCAGATGTGTAAGCTAGGTTTGAGCCTACCCCACTGAAGTCACTGGGAGATGGATCAGGCCATCCAGGAAGCCTTCTGCTAGGGGACTCTGTTTGGGGATCCACTGCCTGACCCACATAGGGAGGAGCAGCACTTTCTTCTGATTTCCTCTTTGCCTCAGGAGATAAACCCTGATGCTTCAGGGCATGAGCGAACCTCTAACGAATGGAGGTTAGGAAGAAACATTCCCTCTGAGCAGGTTATTCCACATCTGTCTTCTGCAGGGTTTCTTGCACCTTTCTCAGAAGCAGCTGGTACTGGCCACTGTCAGAAGACAGATGTGGAATTAGACTACTTATCTGAGCTAGTATGACAATTCCTATGTCCTATAAGATAATCCCTTGTATAGGTAGCCTGCAATTTGTGATGCAATATGCAGTTTTATGTGTTATATAAACAACAAAACCTTCTCAGCTTTTTTGCACAATAAAACTGTCACATGAAGCTGGACTCAGGCCAGTAAACCAGGTTGTAATGACATGCTGGACTTCCAGTAGCAAGAATGGGGAGTTCAGCTCTATCCTGAATTTAGATTTCTAATTTTCCTTTCTCAAAGAGAGGATATTTTTCAGTCAAGGCTTTGGAGGCACAGTAGCTGCAGGCATTTAATCTGCAGAGGTGCTCTTGAGGATACACACTGTAACCTACTGTCGCTGGTTTACATATGGGGAGAGGAGGCAGAGGTGAACTTGGAAGAGATCCAAAAACAAGTGGCATCGTTAATTTCACACATTTCTGTATCTGGAGTGTGTGTCTCTCCCCAGCAGGTGCCATGACACTATGAATGCCCACAAAGGTCTGGTGCGATCCTTGTGCATTTAACCTCAGCTGTCCCAGATGGATTTGTAGTTTACTCAGAGGGCTTCAGTCTCCAAAATTACTGAGCATAAATATATTCCCTTGAGAAGTGAAAGGTGAGGACACATTCACGTTGGTGAAAATATTTTAGCTAGGAAGTAAAACACTTGCTAAGTGATCATTTTACAGCTCTTTAGATGCAGACACCTGCTAACAGCTCCTTATATTCCAGTTTGCCGTACATCATAGCCATTATTCATGGTTATTCTTTATGGAGAGGGCACTGCATTGTGAATCAGGAAACTTTGGCTCAGTTCCTGGCTCTGCTTTTGACCTGCTCTGTGGCTTCACCTCTCTGTTCCTGTTTCCCCTTCTATAAAATGGGGGTAATGATACTGACCATTCTTGATGAAGTATTTTGATAGTCAAGGATGAAAAGTTACTGTGCAAGAGCAAAGAGTTAAGTACCAACCACAGCAACTGAGCTTTTGTTCCAGGCTTAAGTATGTATGTGTTGGTCAACAGAGAAGAAAATGTTGCCAAGATCTCTGCGTGGAGTTCCCCTCCCTTAACCTATTCTGTGAGGTTAAAGCTCAGGACCACTTGATATGCACTGTGCATGCACGTAGGAAGAGACCCTGCCCTGAAGACCTCATAGTCTATATATGCAAGACAAATAAAGGAAGCAATATCATCACCCTTGTTTCACAGATGGGGGACTGAGGCACACAGAAATTGTGAGTTGTCCATGAGAAATGCTGTGGTACAGCCAGGAACCAAACCCAACTCTCTTGAGCCCACTGCCTTAACCACAAAGCTCCAAAGCTGCCCTGTGCAATGTGGACTTGAATTTGACTTTCCTATTCCAGTCGTTATTATACAGATGTGTCCACCAAGGCCCAGAGGTCAAGTGACTTGCCCAAGGTCTCATAGCGAGTCAATGGCAGAGGTGGGAAGAGAACCCAGGTGTCCTGATGTTGCAGCATCCTGCTCCAAAATATTTATCTGTGCCCCTTTAAGCCAGGCAAAGAATCTGCCTTTATTCTTTCCCTTTGTTATCGCTTACAAAAGGGAAAGTGCACTAGCTTTTCTGTAGAAACTTATTTCCCTTCAATAGCGGTGGCCTCAAAATTACCACTAATTTCCTACGAGGAATTTCTTCTTTGAAACACTCTAGCAGGCACTTTTCTTTCTTTCTTCTCCCTACCCCCTCCTTCTTCTATGAGGGACTGGCACTGACTCTGCTGAGAACATATACGTGGAGTTGCTTTTGAATGCGGCAAGGTAAATGCTGAAAATGACAGCTTAAATGGCATTATTAAAGCAGATGTAGGTATTATCTGAATGCATCTGAATTCTCCTTTGCAAAGCAATGGTGTCTTTACTTGCTCTCCTGGGGCCTGCACCTCTTTAAGGGAAGCCTGACAACCTATTATTTCTTACTTTTGCCCCATTTTCAAGCTGAACTTGAGGACCCATGTTTATACATTAGTTATAACCTGTTGGCTGGGAAGACAGAGGCAGGGAATGTGTATAAGCCTGGGCAAAATGGTTCTGTGCTGCCACATGACGGCAGGATGTATCACCTCACTGTAACCAAAGGGAAATCATAGCAATGTTGTTAATCGTTTCGTCCTGAAACTGAAATCAGCAGGGCCTGCTTAGTAAGTAAAGGATGGAGGTTTGGAGGCTGTCATGGAAACACTTGACAGCCTCCAATTCTCCCAGCCAGGATCCACAGACTTGTGGCAGCAGGGCTCACGCTAGTGCTAAAACTAGCTGTCTAGACCATGCTTTAATATTGTGGGTCGGGCTAGAGCTGAGGCACCAAAGCCTGGTGGGGAGGAAGGGCTTCAGAGCCCGAGCTCCAGCTTGAGCCGCAATGTCAAAGCACTCTCTAGAGCAGTGGTTCCCAAACTTGTTCCGCCGCTTGTGCAGAGAAAGCCCTTGGTGGGCCAGCCCGGTTTGTTTACCTGTCACATCCACAGTGGCACGGGCTGAGAGACGTACTGGCCATCACTTCCAGCAGCTCCCATTGGCCTGGAGCAGCAAACCACAGCCACTGGGAGCCGCGAGTGGCCGAACCTGTGGACGCGGCAGGTAAATAAAGCATCCCAGCCTGCCAGGGGCTTTTCCCGCACAAGCGGCGGAACTTGTTTGGGAACCTCTGCTCTAGACAGCTAGTTGTAGCATGCTTGTTCCCACATTCATTGTAGACCTACCCCGAGGCTCCCAGCCGGTGTATGGATTGAAACCACAAGAAGTCTTGTTCCCCGCAAGTCCAGCATTAATTTGTATTATAGGAGCACCTCAGAGCCCCAGTCATGGACCAGGACCCTATTGTGCTAGGTGCTGTACAAACACTGAACAAAAAGACAGTCCCTGCCCCGGTTTAAAGGGCCAGGTCCAGTATCTATGCTGAGGAACTGCCGTCATGTGGCAACACAGAACCATTTTGCCCAGGCTTATGCACATTCCCTGCCTCTGTCCTCCCAGCCAACAGGTTATAACTAATGTATAAACATGGGTCCTCAAGTTCAGCTTGAAAATGGGGCAACATCAGGACATCTGGGTTCTCTTCCCACCTCTGCCGTTGACTCGCTATGGGACCTTGGGCAAGTCACTTGACCTCTGGGCCTCGGTGGACACATCTGTATAATAACGACTGGAATAGGAAAGTCAAGTTCAAGTCCACATTGCACAGGGCAGCTTTGGAGCTTTGTGGTTAAGGCAGTGGGCTCAAGAGAGTTGGGTTTGGTTCCTGGCTGTACCACAGCATTTCTCATGGACAACTCACAATTTCTGTGTGCCTCAGTCCCCCATCTGTGAAACAAGGGTGATGATATTGCTTCCTTTATTTGTCTTGCATATATAGACTATGAGGTCTTCAGGGCAGGGTCTCTTCCTACGTGCATGCACAGTGCATAACATCAAGTGGTCCTGTTGTGGCGACACATATTTTTGCTGATGTGATTTATCAAAGCCCGAAATATTTTTTGTCAGTTTTGGTGAAGCTTTTGATGGGAAGGGCTCTGGGGCATCTGGCTGTCTGGTCCCTTCTGAAGAGACAAGGAGACCAAAAAAAAACCTGATTGGTCTGCTTCAAAACTGGACATTTCAACTCAATCCCATTTTGCAAAAACATGCTAGATTGTGGTTCCAATCTAATGCAGAATGAAAACACATCTAACAACTGCAAAAGTTGTCGCAATATGGAAAACACCTGGCAAGCTCTAGGGCTCAGGTACAGTGGTAATGGAGGTCACTCGCATGTTGAAAATGGAACGTTTGCCAGATCAGGGCATTAAATAAACTTTGGGGTGAATTTGAGCCTACTTGTCTTATCCACTCTTGTTGTAGCTATTAATGATTATTTAAAATGTATTTACTTTATTGGTGAATACTACACTAGGCTCTCGTTCAACAAGGTGCTTAAGTACTTGTGACTTTAATTATGTGAGTAGTCCCAGAGAAAGCAGGTGCTTTGCTGAATAAATGCTTACTTGGTCAAGCTCAAAACCTCTAACCACGTAGATGCTACATAAACTAACACAGTAGCAGACAAAGGTTTCACAAACTTCTGCTTCTAATACACTGGAAAGGAAGAATTCACTAGGAATTCCTCTCTATGGCCCTGAATCGACAAGTTACTTACCTATGTGGGTAACTTTTAAGCATATGAATTAAACCAATATCTTCAAAGGGGCTGTTCGTATGTTTGAATTTACACACATGCTTAAGTATCATCATGAACTGAGGGCCTAAGTGTCTTTCTTTTTTATGTCATTAGAGTAACCATTTCTACATATTATCACCTCTAGTGAATACTTCTGATAAAACTTCCAGTTTTATCCAGTGCATTCTTCTTTAAATTACATTACTCCTTTGCTATTGTCACAGAACTGTTACGGGTTGAACCCCTGTGCCACCATACAGTATATTATGCAGAAAATGCAAGTCAGTTGCATGGGGGTAAGGAAAGATGGTATTTGAAGGGGCTGTCCCCCCCCCCCACCCGCCCGGAGCTGTGTGGACCTCTGCTCTGTGGTGGCTATTTGCCTGGCAGCTCACATAGAGATGTGGGGACAGACAGGGCAAGCTGGGGGAAACTCAGGGCTAGAGGATCTGCTGCTACCTGGATCCTCTTATCCTCCCTGCCCTATGACCCAGCCTCAGGGCTGGAGTAATGGCACAGAATGGTTCTGGCACTTGTAGTAGTGGATTCCTGCTCTCAGCCTTACAACCCAAATACAGGTCTGTGCATTGTGTATGGTGGATAGGAAGATTTGGGCAAAGCATC
Source organism: Chelonoidis abingdonii (assembly GCF_003597395.2). Classification (NCBI taxonomy): domain Eukaryota; kingdom Metazoa; phylum Chordata; order Testudines; family Testudinidae; genus Chelonoidis; species Chelonoidis abingdonii. Next base: position 10,210,500 of record NC_133774.1, read on the forward strand.
CAAATTCATCCCTGGTGTAATTCTACTGCAGCCTACAGAGTTCTATCAGGGACACATTTATTCCATAATCTCCCCACAGCGAGATGAGAACATCCCCTCAAATGGGCGATAAAGTGTATTGAGGACGTCTAATTGAAAGTGTGACTGTTTGTGTGGTTGGGGAATAGCAGTTGCGGGTGGCATGTGATCTGCTGGCATCCAACGTAAATACTGCTGGATCCGTGGCAATCTGTGACTGAGAACTACATTATGCATGGGCTGGGAACAGCAAGCCAGTGGCACAATGCAATTACAGCTTTAAACCATGCCCATTGTATCTCTTTGGTAGTAGCAGACAGACAGCTCCAAATCATTATTTTTTCTGCTTACTTAGCTTCAAGTTATTAGCTTCCTGCCTTTCAGCTTTGGCGTCTAAAGCAATTAAGGTACAATTTAAGGAAGGAGCTCATAAATATTGTACAAAGGTACAATTGACCAATCTAAACTTTAAAAACCAAAGGGAAGCAGAGCTTGCTTCTGTCTCGTGTTCATTTGATAGACTTCTTCATGTCAGATCCACTTTCACATAAACAACACAATGATAAAACATCTGCCATGCTAAATAATACTACTGGGTTCTAATGACGTGAATAAGAACATACCACCACTCCTGTTTGTTAGAATGCAGTAGCGACAAGTGTGTAAATCAGCAGAAGGCATAATTAGTTCCTGCACAGCCCTAAATTACACCTCCAAACATGACGAGGTTCACTCTTGTGTTCTTTTCCCTCATCGCGGGGTAAGGTCAGGGCCGTGACAAGTTACAGATGCTGTGTTGGAGGAGTCAGTTCCCTCCTTTTGTTTTGTCTCCTGCCGATGTGAATGGAGGCTTATGGCTTAGCTAGGAATTATAGAGAGCTCTGTTAAAACAGCCCCCTGCTGCAGATAGTGAACAGCATGCTAATGAAACTCAGATGATACTAAATTGGGAAGAATCGTGAACTCCAGTAGCAATAATACCAACAGAGAAATTAGAGCAGAAAAGAATAGAATTAGATTGGTCTTGAGGAAATTAACTGGAAACACAACTATAAGGAGATGCCTAGAAGAAGTGGTAAAAGCTGAAAGAAACCTAGAGGTGACAGCGGATGGTTAAATAAAGATTGCAGACAAGGTGATATGGCTACCAAAAAAGTGATGTATGTGAAAAGGTAATCCTTAGTCCACAGACAATGTGTCTGTTATGGATGCACGGTACATGGTTTAGTCCCTTTGCTGAAGATGTAGTTGCTTGTGCTATGGGTTCTAGAGGTTCCTGGTTCAATCCCCTCATCATGCATTTGTCACACAAAGTCATCACCTCAGGAAGGAAGGTAACATTTGCTCTTTATGTAACTCTTCTGCAGGCCCAACTGAGGTACTCTGTTCAGTCTCCAGCACTGTTATCAGAAAGATATTAGAAAACTAGAGGGAGTTTGGAGGAGTTGATTTATGAGAGGAGATAAAAATGGTATATAGCTTCTCTGGTGTGTGTTTAGAAAACAAGATAAAACCCCAAGACCATTTCCTTAGAGCTCTGTCCAAACACTTTTTTTATTTTCTTTGTACTCTCTTTTTTTTTTTTTTGCTAATAAGTTTGGAGAACAACTTTGAGTATCTTCAAACATAGGGGTAGCTACTTCCGTGGCTTGCAAGTTGATTAATACGTGCCTGCTCACAAAGCACTTTTCATGAATTCATATGAAAGACTTCATAAATTTAAGCAGGGCTCTTATTAGTCCTTTTCTATGCTAAACGAAGCACTAGTGCAATGTTTTGCTTCCAGGGAGCACACCTTGTCTCACCTACTGACCCTCCCTTCCCACCTATCCACCCCCATAAATAAGTTTGGTTTAGAATTTAAAGCCTGTAATTGGAAATCCCAAGTTTTATTCCCTATTTGGCTAATAACTTGCTGCATGCTCTTCAACAGGTTGCTTAGCCTCTCTGTGCCTCAGTTTACCGATCTTTAAAATGAGGATAACAATACTTAGCCAATTACCAGTGTAGAATGATGCTTAGTTACTGTTTATATAAAGCAATTTAAAATCCTTGGATGAAATCACTATGCAAGTGCAAAGAATTAGTGCTTTTAGGTATAGAAGCTCCTCTGGCAAATATACCAAAGTTCCGGGGCAAATATACCTAATAGGTGCAAATATGTGAATTGGGATAAATATATGATGGTGTGGCAGGGCTGGGGTATAAACCCCTTGGATGCCCTGCCAAAGGGGTAGGTCCTCCCTGGCTTCCTGGTAGAACAGCAAAGTGCAGGGGCCTGGACACTCAGGAAGGAGCTCAGCTGCAGGCTCTAACCAGGGCAGGCTCAAAGGAATCAGCTGACTTGAGTGGAGCCAGCTGTGCTGGGGGCTGGGAGGAGATGTAAGCCCAGGGGAAGGCTCATTGAGGGGAAAAAGGTGAGCCAGGGGAAGGCAGAGAGACTGTCGCCCTGTCTCTACCAACTGCAGAAAGCCTGAGGGGCCGGTAGACTCAGGGAAGGGTCAGAGAGGGGATTGGTGTTGGGTGAATCGGGACTCTATATTAAGCACTGTAAATAAAAAGACATGGGTGAGCCACCTGAAGGAGGCGTTGGCAACCTGTCTTTGACCAGCCCGAGCACAGGGACAACAAGGGCAGTAACCTGTGTGGACCTTGTGACAGAGGGTCACACAGTTGTCATTGTTGCCCTTGCAATGACACTTTTGCTTGGGCTTGACAGCAACAGAGCTGTAAAAAGCTGCCCATTCACACTGAGTTATCTGCACGGCTTTGTGGGATTTTTTCACTTTATCATCTGTATTACTGTAGTGTGCAGAGGCCCCAGCTGAGACCAGGGACCCTTGGTGCTCAGTGCTACATACACACACACACACAATAAGAGAAAGACCCTCTGTGCTGAAGAGCTTAAAATCTAAAATAGACAAGACAGGTAAAGAGTGAAAGAAAGGAAGGGTTGTCTTCCCCAGTTTTTATAGGTGGGGCCCAGGGAAATTAAGTGACTTGTCATAGGAAGTCAGTGTCAGAATCAAGAACTGATATGAGGTCTCCTGAAGCCTCATCTGTTGCCTGAGCCACTTTCATTTTGAGTCACGGGCAACTGTTACATTATAAATAAGTTTTCATATGCTGTATGCTATGGAAACTGATCAGCTGTCTCCAAGAGTCCTTTGTCAGTACAACTGGTCCAAATATTTAATGGCAAAGCTTCCATCAGAAAATACGGTTTCGTAGAAGTCAAACCATTTCAAGGTGAAATGTCACTTTCTATAATATTTTCATGGACACAATTCAAAATGAAAACAAATTTCGAAAGATGGGAATTTCCAGCTTTATTTATTAATCTGCGTCTGATTTAAAGGCTGAAGCATCTCGTGTTTTCTCTTCAAAAGTATTTTCAATTTGATCTAGAAAGAGATGCTATCTATTGCAATAAGAACTATGGAAAAGAAATATTGTACTCCCAGACAAAATTGCCAGTTTAAATTGCTAGTTAAAATTCTCTAATTTCTTAGAAAAATTCCCCTCCCCTTCGCTTTTTTGTTTTGTTTTCCTGATCCATCAGAACTAGTGATTTCCCATTTTCCACTGTGCAGTGAGGAGTGCGTTGGTTCCTAGCATGCATCTGATCCAACGCTAACCTCCTACTTTGCTTCCCTTGTGCAAGCTCTCCTTTTGTTTTGTTTTTCTAATCTTTGCACTGATTCAGTGTTTCCTAATAAATATTTTGCTAGATTGTATCTATAAAAACCTTTATGGAAAAAAAAAAAAAAGAAAGAAAATCCTGCATCGATCCTGTAGATTAGGCTATGCTTTCTTCAGAATTTGCTTCGCTATAGGTAGGTCAGTGCTAGTCAGTGTTTGAAGTAGAGATTTCTTGAAAAACTGTAGGAAATCAAGTCAACGTGAGCTTCATATTTTGAACCAAAGTGTCGGGATGTTTGAATCATCCCTTATATTGATAGGGCCAAACTAAGAGAACTGAATCCTGATGAGATTTCAAGTACTAAAGCCCCATTTCTCATTTCAGTCCTGTTGATCTGGAGATTAAGTCATAATCTGGATAAAAACTGGTCTGTAAAGATTCTGATGCGCTTTGTGAATAGTGTGCTGATCAAATTTTTACTTGGGTGAATACATTCATCATCCCTAACTCCTCAGGCGGTTTCACCAGATACATTATTCACATCTTGCCCTACATTGTGTCGTGTTGCTGGTAAAACCTGCTTGTTCCATTACTGAAGTGCCTATATTTCAGTGGAGAGCTTGCAAGGCTTTGAGGAATCCTTAAGAGGAAGAAAGACAAAGATTTTATCTGGGCTGCAAGGAGGAATCCCCAGATGAATTTCCATGGCCTGGATAATACAGAAGGTCAGACAAACTACTCCTAACAGACCCTTTTGGCCTTCAGGTGCATGAAGTAAGGGAGACTCTTTTTTAATCCCTGCGTGTTGCCCCAACTATCAAAAAAACACAAGACTGAACAGCCAGTTTGCTATGTAACTTTTTTCCTGGCTTTTTTTTCCCCATCTATGTTTTAGACTCCCCAGTGATTTGGAAACAGGGATTGACGTGATGCAGCCATCAGCCACAACCACATCACCTCAGTGAGTGCTTATTTTCAGAGCTAGACGCCAACTTACAGAAGACTGCCCTCCCCCCTCCAGCAGTAGCATCTGCTCTTTAGCAGACACCTCAGGCAAGTTATGTTGGCAGCATCAGTTGCCTGTGGGTCTGCCTCTGTCACACACTCAGGCTGTTAATGGGATGGTTGAGCCATCGTCCTTTGTGGACGCTACCTTCTTTGACTTGTCTTTGTGCTTGGACTCAGATGCTCTTGCAAATAAAGTCACACCCACTAATCTTTCTGCAACCTCTAAGCTGAGCCTTTAAGATTCCAGGTCCATTAGCCATGCAGATCTTGGTCTAATTCAATGCATAAGCCTCTTGTCTACTGAGCTTCCTGCTGAAACCTGTCCCCTCTAGGTACTTATATGGCACCCTTCCCTCTAATATCTAACAAATAGTAATGAGTTCATTCTCACATCCCCCTTGTAAGAATTTTGATTATCCACCTTCCACAGATGGGTAACTGAGGCTCAGAGACCACATTGTCCTCTCTGGCATTAAAATCTATTATAATAGTCTGACCACTTGTATAACATAGAACAGAGATGACCCATGCCTACCAATAGTGGAGGGCACAGAGTGAGAGCAGCCAGCTTCAGCAGTGTTATTGAGCATGCTCAGCACAAACCAAGCAGCAAATCTTGGAGTTAGGGGACATGTGACACCACATGTCCCCCCCAACATGTCGCCTTTGACACAGGCTTGCTTTTAGGCCAAATTCAAACTAAAGTGACTTGTCCAAGAAGTTCTGACCAGAGAAGAAATGTTAATCTCCCACCCACAAAGCGTGAATGGCTTAGCCATTCCTGATTAGAGATCTTATAAAGCCACATACAGTGGTTGCCATTAAACTCTTTATATTGGATTTTTATGAGTAATCTGCCTTCATATGGTATTACTGACATTATGTCTAGAGAGCACTGCTCTAATGTTAGCTACCTGCAAAGACAAAACTAAAGATGTTAATGGTGACCCCTGTACTCTATAACAATAGCAAGCATCTGACTGCATATGCAGTGAGTTACCCCTGCAGCTTGAATGATCCCAACCCCGTAGATCTTCAGGACTGGTTTGTGTATTCTGACATGCAGTAACACCTGTAATCCTGAGGTGAAGATTTTGGGGTGACATTCCGCCGATTCATGTGGCCAACTCCCATTTACTTCATATTTTGGAGTTGGATAAATTGCTCCAGTCCTAGTCTATCTGGATCCAACACAAAATTTAATAGAAGGAGCAGATTCCATTGTCAGTTGGAAGACTTCTACTGTAAAGACCATTTTATGGTGTTTATGCACTAACACAAGGACAGCACCTGCCCTGCACCTCAAATCATTCATATTCACAGTGCAGCTACTCAAGATGTCCTGATAGCTGAGGCACTTGTCTGGGTCTCAAGAGATCCAAGTTCACATCCTTGCTGTGTCAGACTCTCTGTGCTTCAGTTCTTTAACTATAAAAATGAGAATAACACAACAATTTCAATAGACAAGACAGACAAAGGAAGTAAATTCTTCAGGGCAGATATTATCTCTTGCTTTGCATTTGTCCAGTGCCCAAGAGGCCCCATCTTGCTTTGGGTCTCTAGATGCTCCTGTGATATAAATAACAAATCTGAAAATGTTCCATTATAGTGACAATATCTCTGCATGTCCTTAGCTCAACCCCCTGTTTTTAATAGCCAGTAGATCCGACTTTGCATAACATGTTAATAAGCTGAAAAAAACTTAGAAATAAAAAGCAAATTAAGATACAGCCTTGCCCAACAGAACACCTATCATACTTTCAAAATAGGCCATCTGCTTCCAGTAGAGGTTATTTGGAACAATGTTGAAACCAAGAATCCATTTATTTGAATGTATTTCCATTTAAATCAAAATGCTTCAGATGTGGCCTCTTCCTCATTCATGTAAGGTGAAATCAATGCCATTTAAAGGACACATCTCTTTCCTAAACACTCCTATACTGCAAGGACATATATGCAGTGGGGTTATTGTCTCCTATAGTAGACGCAAATTAGTGGCTCTCCTCCTGTGTGGCTACAAAAGGAAGATCAGAGCCATAGACAAAATTTTCAAAACATGGTGCCTACGCAGACCCTGCTAAGTTTGGGCACATTGATTCCAATTCCTCACTTGCATTCACAAAAACAAAACAAACAAACAAAAATGCTTTTGCGAGCTCTGCAAAATTCTACCTGTTCCCTGAAGGCTTGATCCAAGCCTATTCAAGTCAATAGAAAAACTCCCACTGACTTCAATGGACTTTGGATCAGCTTCTTGCTTAGGATGAGTGTGATGAACTAGACCAGTGATAAGCAAACTTTTTGGCCCAAGGGCCACATCAGAGTTGTGAAATGGTATGGTGGGCCAGGTAGGGAAGGCTGTGCCTACCCAAACAGCCTGGCCTCCTGCCCCCTATTTGCCCCCTCCCACTTCCCACCTCCTGAATGCCCGCCCCCCAGAGCTCCCAACCCATCCAACCCTCCCCTGCTCCTTGTACCTTGACCGACCCCTCCCAGGACCACCCCCATCCAACTCTGCCCCCCGCTCCCTGTCCCCTGATTGCCCAGACCCCTATCCACACCCCTGCCCCCTGACAGGACCCCTGGGACTCCCATGCCTATCCAACCTCCCCCATCCCCTGACCGCCCCCCCCACCCAGAACCTCTGCCCCATCCAACCGCTCTCTGTCCCCAACTGCCCCCCAGGATCCCCTATCCCTTAGTCAACCCCACCGCTCCCCCCACACACCTTACCATGCCACTCAGAGCAGCAGGACTGGCTTATTGGAAAGCCTGGGAGGTGGGCGGGCTCAAGCCGCACAGCCTGGCAGGAGCAGGGGGTTAGAGTGCTCCCCGCGCGGCAGCATGGCTGAAGGTTGAGGTGGCAGCAGGGGTGAGGCCAGGGGCTAGCCTCCCCAGCCGGAAGTTCAGGGGCAGGCAGGACGGTCTTGTGGGCCGGATGTGGTCCACGGGCCATCGTTTACCCATCTCTGAACTAGACAGACCCTACGCCAGGGGTTAAAGAGCAGATATGAGCTCAATTAATGCCACCCTGCTACACCTGTCCTGAGAGGTGGACTTCAGAGGGCTGTCAGTGAAGGAAAGCAGATAGGCTGCTCCTGTGTGAGCGAAGGAGGCTGGCTCAGACCAGGGATTATAGGAGGACTGTGGCCTGTTGGAGTCCTTGGCAGGAGAACAGGCCTGGCCTGGATGGTATCCAGTGAACGGGTCACTAAACAGGAGGATAGGCAGTTGTAGCTGGGAACCTGCTGTGAGATAAGGAGCTGAAGGCTGAGCCCAGCTATACTGAGGATTCTTTTCTTCAGTACTTTAAATGGATTTGGATTAAGATCCAGATCTTCAAAGGTATTTAGGCTCCCAGTGCTGCGTGGGGCAGGAATGGGGGGGCAAGTGGGGCAATTTACCCCAGGCCCTGGGCCCCACAGGGGCCCCCATGAACCCTGGCCCAGTGGTGGTCCAGGTCTTCAGCAGCATTTCTGCGGTGAGGGGCCTTTCAGTCCTGCCAAAGACGCAGAGCGACTGAAGGGCTCCCCGCCGCCAAAATGCTGCCGAAGACCCGGACCGCCGCCAGGTGAGTACAAGTGACACAATTTCCCCGCTTTGTCCCAGGCCTTCTGAATCCTCTGGGCGGCACTATAGGCTCCTAAGTGCCGGTTATCCCGGAAGGGCTTGAATGCTCGGAAGTGGCTTTCTTGGTGGACCAAGTCACCGCTCTGGCTGCAGTAAGGCAAAGATTGCTCTGAGGAAACTGAGGCAAAGCACTTAGTCGCCAAGGGACTTGTCGGGATGGCAACTCTGGGCAGGGCCGGCTCCAGCTTTTTTGCCGCCCCAAGCAGTGAAGCAGGAAAAAAATAAGATAAAGCCGCGATCAGCGCACTTCGGCGGCAGCTGTACCGCACTGCTTCATTCTGAAGCAGGGATTCAGCGGTGGGTCCTTTGCTCCAAGAGGGACTGAGGGACCCACCGCTGAATTGCCGTCGAAGACCCGGACATGCTGCCCCTTTCAATTGGCCGCCCCAAGCACCTGCTTCCTTTGCTGGTGCCTGGAGCCAGCCCTGACACTTGGTACCTTCTTTTGATGGGTGAATAGAGTATAATTAGGTTTCTTGACCATCAGTCCACAGGGCAAAGGGGGGCAACCAGAGTAAATGATCATAACTTTTGGACAATGCTGATTTATGCACACAATTCCTTACATAATGCAGTTACCCACATGTAAAAGCCCATCTGTGTTCGTGTCACTATTATCAGAACAATTCCTAACAAGTTTGTATATCAGTTGTGAAACCTAACATAGCACTTTAAACAACAAAATGTTTGTGCTGAGCATGACTTTTCTTACTTCAAAATTATAAGGACATTCTGGGCCAAATCCAAAACCCACTGTAGTAAGTAGAAATACTGCCACTGATTGATGTCAAAGGATCTGGAAAAGGCCCTTCATGGGAAACTTCAGACTTCACTTTCTTTGAGGTTGTCAAGTTAGCAGTGTGTTTTTTAACTTGCAGTTGATTTCTGTACAGCTATTCAGACTTGGTTTGATCTGTCGAAGTCAGTGGAAGGAGTGCCATTGCCTTCAGTGGAGCAGGCATTCTAGACCACACTCTTGAAGCAGTGAAGTTACCACTGGGCAGAATTCTAGAGGAATGACATCCGATAGGCAGTGAAAGTAACACCTGTATGTCTCCAGGATGGCTTGATTACATAAGGATTACAAATCTGGTTCAACATTTAGATACAAATATCATGGGACAGCAAGACTTCTTAGCTCATTTCCACAGTTAACACAATCCTGTGCATGTTGGTACATACAGTAGATGCTGAATTGATGTGTGCTATAGAACAGGGGTTCACAGACTAGGGCCGCCACTTGTGCAGGGAAAGCCCCTGGCAGGCCAGCCCAGTTTGTCTACCTGCCGTGTCTGCAGGTTCAGACGATTGTGGCTCCCATTGGGCACGGTTTGCCGCTCCAAGCCAATGGGGACTGCGGGAAGCGGCATGGGCCGAGGGACATGCTGGCCGCCCTTCCTGCAGCCCCATTGGCCTGGAGCGGCAAACTGTGGCCAGTGGAGCTGTGATCAACCTAACCTACAGACACAGCAGGTAAATAATCTGGTCTGGCCCACCAGGGTCTCTCTCTGAACAAACAGCATCCCTGGTTTGAGAACCACTGCTGTAGAGAATTCTATAATTACATAGCAGGGTTTTTTTCCCTCTGAAAAGTGGTTTGTGAACTCATAAAATTAAAAAAAATACATCACTGCAGACACACATTCCTCTGCTCACACGGGCAATCCCGTATGATAGGGCAACAAGGGCAGGAAAAGGGGTGGTCACAGTCCTTCGAACAAGCAATGCAGGTTATCTATATGAAATAGGGTGCTCTATCCTGGAAAGCAGTGACTCTGAAAAGGATTATGGGGAGAAGCAACTCAGCCCGAGCTCCCAGTGTGCATTGTGCAATGGGAAAAAGGGCTAATGCAATCCTTGGTGTATAAGCTGGGGAGCAGTGAGGAGAAGCAGGGAGTATATGGAGTTGGTGAGACCAACACTGTGTCCCATCTAAAAGATGCTGAAAAATTGGAGAGAAAGAAGAGAAGAGCCACAAGGAGATCTGAGAGCTTGAAGAAATGCCTTGCGGTGAGACACGAGCAGCTGAATCCGTTTAGGTTAACAACCGGGATGAGAGGTGACTTGATTACAGTTACTATATAAGTAACTCAATGGGAAGAAAATACTGGGTACTAAACGGCTCTGTAACCTAGCGGAGAAATGCAGAACAAGAGTCAATGGCCGGAAGTTGAAGCCAGACAAATTCAAATTAGAAATAACAGACCTTCTGGCCTTTAAAAAAACATCTGTGGAAACTCTGCAGAACTCAGCACTCAAAGGACAGGGATAGAAGGGACATAGAATGAGGAGCAAGTGAGGCCTCACAACCTCACAGATCGCCAGGATCCATGGGGAAAGGACCATTCTGTAAGATCTGCCTACCTACGTTCTTCTCTGGCTCCCTGTCATTGTAGTGCCTGGCTGTCTGAGTTCCAAGAAGGCAGCTGACTGTTCGGTACTAGAAGAAGGAGGATTTAACATTGCTTAAAGCAGCATTAACTTCTAATAAGATATCTTCTTACTTATCTGGGCATTATGCTAGAGGCAGTGCTGCAGAGCATGGCACCGCCTTCTATCCTTTATCCCAAATACCTATGTCAGTCTTCTGCACACTGCCCCAATGAAGGGACTTGAAGTCAGCTTCAAGGGAGAGTGCCCAGGCCAAGAAACACAGATCTAGCTCCCCGTGGGAATGCATTGAAGTTCTCTAAAACCAAGGGCTCCTAAATCAAGAGGTTCAAGAAATTAAAGGTAAGAGATAGGGAGACCTTGAGCAAATCACTTCATCATCTGTAAAATGGAGTGATAATCCCCCTTTTTTTCCCCTTCACTGTGTCTTATCTATTTAGATTCCAAGTATTCAGGGTACTTTTATCATATGTATGTACAGAGCCTAGCACAATGGGGCCCAGATCTTGAGTCTGGCTTCCTAGCACTACGTACTATAACCGTGGAAGGGAGGATTTGCCCTGCTTCTCTCACACTGGGCTCCTAGAGATGCCCCAAAGGCTACAGCAAGGAACTGAACTTACCAAACAAAACTGACACATTCCTGCAAAATTTTTCAATTTTGACTGAACTGCATTTTCTACTGGAAAACTGCTCCATCCAAAAAAAAAAAATAAAAAATTATGACTAGCTCCAGTTGCAACTTAAACTCACCTTTAGCTAACACCTTCCCTGGACAATCCTAACCCATTAAAATCTCACTTGCCTGGTAGGGGAAGGAGTGCTGGCCCATGGGGTGAATTCCACTGAAGAACACTGAGTTAATATGTAAAAACACCACCTCTTCCCTGTAGAAGAGAAGGGATTGGAAGCCCCTGGCACTGTAGGTTGAATTAATGTCTTTTAATTGTTTCAATGAGCTGTATTTAGCAAGGGGTTTTAGAGTGACAGCATGAAAAACTTCAACAAGCAAGTCAGGTTTGTAGATTGAGCAGGCAAAGGGGCAATTGAAATCAGTGGAAGTTTTGGCCATTGGTTCCTGTGGGATCAGGATTTATTCCAGGAAGTGGCAAGGAAAGGCTGTGAGACACGTGGAATCCTGAGTATTTTGCTGGTGTGGATCCAGCTTTAATTCAGCTGGAGTTAAGAGGGCGGCACGAGCACTGCAGACAGCCTGGCTTTTGGGGATTGTTGCCAAAACGTGCCCTTCAAGCCAGCTCCATTCCGTGCCGTTTAGGGCAGGTAAAATGTCATGAAGGCCACGGCCCTCTTCATTAAAATTGTCACCTCACAATGGCCATCTCCTGGCAGGTTTTGATAGGGCATGGACTCACAGAGACCAGGAAGACAAAGAAATTGTCAGGTGTGCAGCATGAATGTCAAAGGAATCCTATGGAAAGTCACTCCCCTCCAACCCCTCTGCCTTGCTCCACATGTTGCTGTCAGCAAAGCTTCTGGCTCTATAAAGCAAATTGGCAATATCAAATAAAGCTTCTCCCTGCTACCCAGCTACCCAATCCTGTGCCCGCTCTTATTTTATGTATCTCTGTTGTTCCCCTCTCCCCCTCTGCAGCAACAGTTCATCTTTAGAGCCAGATCTTCCCATCCTCACAGCAGAACTTTGTGATCCGAAAGCATGTGACATGCAGTAGTTGGGGGCTACCTGTGCCAGGGAGGCAGAGACAGGCAAGGAAGCTGCAGCTGGTGAGAAGGTTAGGTTTTAATTGGTCTCTTGTTGACTCATACCACTTCTCCCCTTTCCCCTCTGCCTTCCCAGGTGTGGCATGAGGCACTCACACTAATCACCTCCTCAGGCACCAGGAACATACTTGTAAATCAGCAACATTGTTTCACTGAGCAGAGCCTTGAATAATCCTGCCTAATTGTAGTATTTTCATGGAAGGATACTAAGCAAGTAGATGGCAAATAAGGAGGGGGGTGAGGAGAAGCAGCTGAAGGATGTAAATACAAAGGAGGGAGAGGAGATGGATTGGCTGGCCCCAGGGGGAATAACAAGGCATTATGGGATAACACTGAGCACTTGGATTGAGAACTACGGAAAATGTCCTGACAGTGAGAGATCTGAGACTGTGGAACAATTTCATAAGGAAAATGATGGAAACTCCATTGCCTGGGACAACTAAATTCTGAGTGGACAAAGCACTGGTGAATATATGATCATATAGAATCCTCCCTGGTCCCTGAGGCATTGTGAACAGCTGTCATGGGGGGTGATGAGTATCCACCCCTTATTGCAATATTGTGCAGGATCAAAGCTTTTGTTTTAGAAAAAACAATATTTTCTTTACAACTATGGTGACTAGAAACCTTAAAAATGTATGGGGACTGGAATTCGGATGCAATGACATCTGCTGGCAGCATGATAAAATAGTTCTGAGAGGTAACCATTTAATATGACAGTTAACTCTGAAACCTAACAAGGTCCTGTAAATGGCAGCATTATTAACTGTTTCACAGCTGATCACTGGATCAGAAACATCCAGCTAATGATTTTATTATCCCCAGTCACAGCTTAGCCCCACACTTTCTCAGGCTTGTGGTTATGCACTGACAAATCAAAATATCTGTGGTACACTCAAAATGCAGGGACATGTAGCAGTTTTTGCTTCTCTTTCCCTTCCCTCTCCAGGGACTCCAGCAGCTTCCCCTAGGCATCTTCCCTTCTCCTTGTAGGTCCTGGCTGCACTAATGAATTATACCTTCACCACAGTCTCACCCTCCCTCAGTCTGTTTAAGGCCTTGTCCACACTTAAAACTTAGGTCGACCTGGCTACGTCACTGAGAGGTGTGAAAAATTCACACCCCTGAGACGTAGTTAAGCAAGCCTAAACCCCTGTGTAGATACCGCTGGATGAATGGAACAATTTTTCCATCAACCGAGCAACTGCCCCTTGAGGGGGTGAATTTACTACATTGATGGAAAAACCCCTTCCATTGCTGTAGCAAACATCTACATGACAGCGCATAGCTACAGCTGTGCTGCGGTAGAGCTTGTAATGTAGACATACCCGAAGATCCATTGAAAGGCAATGGGACTTCATTTCCTAAGGGCTAGATCAGTAAAGGGATTTAGGCATCTCACAACCTCTTCAGATGCCTAAATCCAAAATTTACATTCACAAAACCCCAACTCAGCTGCTACCCAACCCTGAAGGTGTCTAAGTTGCTGCTGGTGGGCATGTGCAAGACTGATTCAGTTCTGCTACCTCGCCTACGCCTAACCCCCAGTGGGCTCCTCAGACTGGGAGTCCCACCATCCACCACCACCTATTAATAGGCAGAGGTGGTTCCCCCACCCCTTTACACAATCACCTGGTGGGTAGAGCACTCACCCAGGATAGAGGAGCTCTGGTTCAAATCCTTTTTCTGCTTGATGGGGAGCAGGGCCTCCACTAAACTCTCTCACCGGCCAGGTGAGCACCCTAGCCACTGGGCTATATTCTGACGGGGTGGGGAGAGGCTTTCTCAGTCTCTCCTGTTGAAACTCTTCCCCTTTGTATAAAATTCTTCATAGTCATTGGATGTGAACCTGACAGTCTCATATCCCAGGAGAGCGCCTCAACCACTGGGCTGCAAAGTGATTCTCACATGCTTGCTGGCTCCATATCTACCACCCACTGGCTTCTCTGACTGCTGTTACAGGCAACATCATACAAGTTTAAAGTTTTATTGCTTATTAATTTTAAATGATGTGACAGCTCGGACTGGAAATGTCAAAATATAGGACTTGATCCTGCAAAAAACCCTGTGCACGTGGACTAACATCTCCCATGTGAGAAATCCCTTTGGCTCTCAATAGGAGAACTTAGACATATGCGACTGCGGGATCAAGGCTACGGATTGGGCCATTCTGAATAAAGTACACTGTGAGCTCAGCAGGATGCCTCTGGTTTGAACTAGCCTCTGTAGAAACAGTTTTTTATTTTTTTTTGCTTCACTTTGTGGGTTAGAGAGATAAAATTTTGACATGTATGAAAAAGAAGGTAATTTGTGGCAAGCATATCTTAATGTCCCCAGTTATTGCAAAGGAAACACAAAGCTCAGAGAATTAAATAAAAACTTTTGACAGATGATTTTATAAAATGAGGTGCTGATATTGCAATTTCCGCCCATCATAAAACTGCAAATAATATTAGACGATGAAAAGTGCTTAGTTTCCAATTTTGACAATACAAAAACTTTCTTGATGCCTAACTCGTGTTTCAGATCAGCTGACTGCTTTTGCCAACAGTTTTGGGACTGATTCTCCCTTGTGGTGCACCTCGTATTGTCATTTACACCCCTGCAAAGAAGGTAGCATTTACACCTAGTTTACAATGATTTGGTAGCATCCTAGTTACACTTTGGCATTCCCCTGGCACAGATGCAATTGACTAGGCTACAGAGAATCAGGCCCTTTGAGTGAGGAAGGACTCTTCTCAAGTGTTAGCTGGCTGATTGTACTTTCTTTTGTCATTTAGTTTAGGAATCATTGAGATAAAGATTACTGTGTTTTGCTTTCTTTCCCTCATGTTTCTTTTATGTAATGTTCCTGTTACTAATGTCTTGTGGCCTTGTAGCTGTGGGTTGAAATCTTGGGATGGTTCCTTTGCACCCTTCTTGTTCTGATTCAGTATTATGAATGAGCCTAATCATGTAACACTACTGTGTTACATCCTGATCCTATCTGGGTATCTGCTAGCATGGACGCTGCATGGATGCAGGGTTTCACAGCAGCAAGATCTTAGGGCCTTAACATCAGAACCTAATACAATGCAAGAGGCAAGATTGGGGCTGATCACAATTGTTTGGGTGCTTTCTTTTTGTCCCCCTCCCCCGCCTCCTCAGAACATAAATCAAATGGAAGGAAAATATAGTTTAATGAGCTCTTCCCACTTATGTGAGAAACTCATAGGGGATGAGACTACAAATCTATTTACCTTTATAACGACTTGCAATGAGTCATGAATACAAAGGGTGTCACCAATTTGCATAGAACACACACAGCTCATTCTTATTTAGTCCCTTCACTTGAGGTTGGGTTTTTATTATTATTATAAATTCAAATGCAGAAGGTGACCCAATGCCTGAAATATTTAAAGAGCAAAGTCTGATTATGTTATTGTGGGGAAGACACTTTTGTTCTGTTTTTTTTTAAATCAGTTGAGTTACTCATTCAAGCTAGAACACTTTCCAGTGACATGATCTCCCATCTGCAACCTCCTGCTCTCTTGTTTCCTGTGACTACTAACGTTACTCGTGCCCATTCAGAAGACAAACACTGAAATCATCTTCCTGTCAATCTATCCGTGGTACCAATGTGACGATTGGGGCAATCTGTCCATACAATTTCTGAATTCTGTGCCACATTATGAACTCTCTGTATGTATCTTTATCAACCTGCAAACTCCATTTTGAATGCACAGGCATCTGATGTCTCGCTTATTCTTTTTACTTCCTTCTTGGTCTGGAATTCCAAGGGATAGTGGAACAAGGCTAACAATAGAGGGTTGTTTAAATCTGAATGGTCCTCTATTCAAAGACAAGCATCCTAGACAAGAGGCTGGCTTCTACTCAGGAAAACTGGTTTGTCAGAGTAGAGGTTGCCTGGCAATGAAGTCACCTGGTAGAGTGATCACCTTAGGAGGCTGCTCATGGTGTCACCTGACAGAGGAGGTTGGAAGGTTATAAAGGGCAGGAGCTGCTCTGCTCTGGGGCTTTAGCCATTTTCACCCGCTCAAGCTGAGGGGAACTGCTGCCAGAGCCTGATTCATGGTGTCTAGTGCCAGAAGGGACCATTGTGATCATTTAGTCTCATCTCCTGCATAACACAGGCCATAGCACTTCTCCAAAATAATTCCTAGAGCAGATCTTTTATAAAAACACCCAATCTTGACTTTAAAATGTTCAGTGCTAGAGAATCTACCATGACTCTTGGTAGATTGTTCCAATGGTCCATTACTCTCCTTAAAAATATACACTTTTTTCCAGTCTGAATTTGTCCAGCTTCAACTTCCAGCCATTGGATCTTGTTATATCTATGTCTGCTACAAAGAAGACCCCCATTATTAAATATTTGTTCCTCATGTAGATATTTATAGGCTGTGATCAGGTCACCCTTTAAGATAAATAGACTGAGTTCTTTGAGTCTATTGCTATGAAGCAGGGGCCTACCTGAGCACAGACGATCCCCCAAGAACTTCCTAGGGAAGGATCAGCTAGAGTGAAGGACCTTGTGTTCAGGGTATGTGTTGTTTTCTAAGCGATCTGTGCGTTCTTATGCTTTATCGCTTAAGTAAAGAACAATGGTAGTTTAGACTCCTGTGCAATATCTGTGTGCCCGTTTCCTTTCCCTGTTGTGTGCTCCAGAAGATTTAAACTGTAACCCATAATGGGTTTGATGGGACTCTGGGGAAAGTGGAAGAGCTGCTGGGAAAGCTTGGGGGAGATGGCACTAGTTTCAGGGCTAGGCAATTGGATTGGCCAAGATAGGTGCCAGATACGAGGTCTGTATCTGGAGCACATGCCTGAAGGTTCAAAGCCAGAGACGAGTGTCTGAACTCTGCTGAGGCCCAGCAAGCAAAATACATAAGGTATTCAACATTTGGACCTCCCACAACAATCTCTTGAGTGCCCAACATGAGGAGGTTGTGACAATCTCTATTTTTGGATCCCTCCATGTTTTTCCCTTGTTCACCGCATCAAGTCCAAAGTTTTGGCTTTCACCTACACCATGGGGAACAGTCTTAGCAGGGGAGATATCAGGACTGTTGGGTTTGAAGGGGAAAAAAGAGGAAAGAGTAACACGATTTAGTGTAAAATGAAATGAGCGGAGAAGGAGAGCGAATAGTGAAGAATGACCTTAAGCTGGCACGCCTGGAAGACCGGAAGTGTAGCAGAGTTGTCACTGCAGACAAAGAAGGAGGACTGGAGAGAGACGAGAAATTCAGTTAGTGAGAAACTGAGTTTGAGATGGTGGCAGGAAAGTTGCGGGCGGCAGCTGGATATGCCAAAGAGGACACGTCTGAGGGTAAGAGGTTCTGTTTCTTTGGGAAGAGACTGGAGGTAGAAAGGTAAATATGGGAGTCGTTGCATAGATGAAACTAAGAGAAAGGATGAGATTCCCAAGAGCCAGTATACAGAGAGTAGATAAGAGGACCCGGAACAGAATCCTGAGGGATGCCAACAAATAGGCACAGGGCATGGGGATGAGGAGACATTTAAAAAGGGGGCAGGAATTTGCAATGAGAATCCAAAGAGCCCTGGGACCAAAGAGTGCATAAGAAGCAGAGCAGGAGAGTGCATCTGAAAGTTCCAAAGGTAACAAGACAGATCAAGGCAATTAAGGATACAAAAATTCTACTGTAGTTTAGCTAAGGGGAAGTGGTTGCTAATGGCCTCAGACCGACAGCTTCCAGTGGAGGAGGAGAGTTGGAAGCCAGATTAGAAAGGATCAAAGGGAAGAGATGTAAAAGTAGACATCAAGGCAAGCTCCAGCATTTTGGAGGCAGAGGAAGAACGGAGATAGGATAGGCATTTTAGAGGCAAACTCAATTAAGAGAATCTGTAGGGCCAGATTCTCAGTTGTCATGCTATCTTTGTGCAGTCATCTCCAGCGGCGCAAAGCAGGTGTGAAGCACTGCCAGATCAGAAAAGGAGTGTTTTCCACCCACAAAGGGAAGTGGGACAGAATCACAATGGACTAGCAGGCAAATGGTTAAAGTCATGAAGCAAAGGAAAGCTACTGACAGCCCAGAGCTTCAGTCCTTAATAAGCATGTGGCCTGCATGTCAAAAAGGTTAAGGCACCCATGTCTATCAGGATCAGTTCCCCAGGGCAAAAAGCCTTTTGTCCTCCTTGGCAGTAGGACAGGCAGTGACAGGAGAGGATAATTGAACAGTAAACTGATTTACATTTAAATGCCATGTTTTTATTACATTTTTTTTATTCAACATGAAATTTCATCTTTTAAACTAGACAAAGCAAGGTAAACTATTTTTTTATATTACAAAAAAGAAGAAGATTGACACTCCAAAGTAATACTTTTAAAATTCCTCCAATTAAACAAAGTGAATTTAATTTTGAGTTTAATTAAAAGGAAAATTAATTAGAAAGAAGATTAAATTTTAATTACATTTCTCTAAAATCCTTATCCCTGCCTTTGCTGCTAATATTTCGCTCCGAACCAAATCCCTTCTTAATATTCTTAAATTCTATGCTAGTAAACTTCCCCTTTATATTAAAATTATATCTGCCTGCAAGTACTTGCTACCAGCAAAAAAAAATCATTACCCCTCTTAAAATACTTGCTGAGTGCACCTGAGATGCAAAGCCGCTCATGAGCGACCAGTGGAACACTTGGATACACTCTGAGTGAGACACTGCTAAATTAACCCACATGCTGCTCAATGTTCCAGGTTCAGCCAGCTCAAACAGAATCTTTGGGTTGCCAAAAGTGCGTAGTATGCAGCTGACCTGCCATTAAGTGCGTCCGATGTGTCTATGTGTGGTTTACTGCTCAGCATTTCCTAAGTTTCTGCTGATTTTAATGTACCTTTTTTTCCATTTTATCTTTGAGCTAACTTCAACTTGTGACATGCATGAGGCTAGACAGCTGGGTTCAGCCTAGCTCTGCTCAGCACAGTACCTGAGATGGGTTGGGGAAACATGGCTGTAGGCTAACTTTATTCTCCCCAGATACTGCAACCAGCACCCATGGCAAATTAGAGCAGTCTTATGGCTGCTCTAATTCATGCCTGGCCAGAACAACCCCCAAGAGCTTGTTTCAGCAGGAGGGAACTGATCACTGGAGCACAGTGACACTCCAGCCATTTCCTTTTCCCACAGCCACACCTCTGAGTCTCCTACGTCCTTTAACCATTAGGCCATCCTTCCTTTCAATGTATTAAATTTAAACTAGTTGTTTCTGACTCAGAAATGTTCATGTTTGTTTTAAAAGTTTGTCATGGTGATCAAAAGTCCTGACACCAAGTACTGCATAATAATAAATGTAAGCATAAAAATATTTATATATGTATACAATTCAGTCTGTTGAACACTGGGTTTGCCACACCAGATCAGAACCATGATCCATCTAGTCCAATATCCCTTCGCTGACAGTGGCCAGTACCAAATGCTTCAGAGGATCCTTCAAGAAACCCCATAGTGGTCAATTTTCACTCAAGGGAATGTATCATCCCAACCCCTGACAGCTAAAAAAGAGTCACATGTGCAGCTTTTAATACTGGATTGCTGCAAATGTGTGTGCCCGCAAAACTGATCATTCACATTTTTGCAAACAACATTTTTGCAAAGAGGCCATAGTAAATTCATTAATCATTGAAATCTGATCACTGAAGTCAATGGCAAGCTTCCCATTGGCTTCAGTAGATGCAGGATCAGTCCCAACTTTCATACCACCAAAATCACCTACCATCTCTTTCACAAACCTAGCTCCATGTATTGGAAAATTCTGCAGAAATCAGTTTCCAGTCTTGGCCGCTACTTTTCTGCTTGCTGACACTTCTGGGGTCACTCAGGTTGTTCCTGGAGAACAGTCTCTTTCTGAAGTTGCTTTTCTTCCCATTATGTCACCTGGACATCATCTACTCCACCCCGCTGGGCACCCCATTCACCTTCTGATTTTCACACACTACTTACCTCCCTCCCACCCTCTCCAACTAGTCAACAACAACTGACCTTTCTCCTCACCAGCTGTCAGCTTGTTGCCTCAGTGATATTAACACTTCTCTTGAGTTTGACCTGGTTAGGTTTCTTAACAATGGAATTATTGCCTTCTATTTGTTTCTTATTCTCTCTCTTAAAGACCAACACAAGTTGAGAGACAAAAATTCATACGTATTGATTATCTGTTGCCGGTGGTGGCTGCAAAGTGTATATAGCAAGGATTGATGGCTAGCATAGATCAAATGTATTTATCTTTCTTACTCTTTCTCAGAAAGGGACTGATCATCTTCTGCCCATGAAACAAATACTAAAACAAACCAGAAGTGCTTACATAATGCAGACTTTTATACTGCTATTACCAATTATTACTTGATTCTAAAACAATTATTGTTTTATTGTTGTTATTTGTATTTCAGGGCCCCATCGTGTTAAGTGCTGTACAAATACATTGTAACAAGAAGCCACTGCTCAAAAGAACTTGCAGTCTAAATAGATGAGAGCGAGGAAATATGGTTATCCCCGTTTTACATAGGGGAAACTGAGGCATCTATTTCAATAGTGGGAACTGAGCACTTAAAAATATGTCTTTAAACTCTTTTGAAGAATCTGGCTGCATGTGACTTGTCCAAGGTCACGCAGGGAGTCTGTTGCAAAGCAAAGAGTTTATCTCAAATTTCCTGAGTCCCAGTCCTTATCTAAATGACAGAACAACCATGCTTCTTCATAAGGAAAAGCAGTAGCTGGAAAGAATAAGTAACAAGTTGGAATGTTTGGGAAAATACAGTACTAATCCAGATATCGCTTGTGTATCAGTTAATTATATATATATATATATATATATATATATATATATATATATATATATATATATATA